>NC_072769.1:28847935-29080596 GCF_022539595.1 Amphiprion ocellaris | reverse complement strand
ATCTGTAGCTCAGTGAGTTAAGGATTTGCCTATGGAGCTGCAGGTCGCTGGTTCAAGACCAGACCCTTCTTAAGTTTTATCAAAATCCTGACAAAGACAAACAAAGAAAAGGGCCGGTGGCGGGTCTTGAACCTGTGACCCTCCACTCTGTAGTCTATCCTCTTATCCCCCTGAGCTACTCGCTCAGATATTAAACTTTCTTTTTTTTGCGCATTTATCATCTATTTTTTGTCGTTTTCGAATTTTTTTTGACTCGGCTCTCGACTCGACCGTTTTTCTCCGGAGGTTGGACTTTCAGCCTTTGTGCTGGAGGGTGGAACCCTCAGTTCCAAGACTTTCCAAAGCCTCCAGACCTCCCGAGTCCTCAGGACCTGAGCTTTCACACAGTCTGAGGGCTGAAATTTTCTAAGTCCCACAGTAGTTCTCTGTTAGTCTGAACCTTCAGACAGTCCAAGGACTGATATCTTCCAAGTTCCTGAGTACTTCTCTGTTAGTTTGAACCTTTCCACAGTCCGAGGACTGAAAACCTTAAAGTTCTTGAGTAGTTCTCTTTTAGTTTGAACCTTCAGACAGTCTGAGGACTGAAATCTTAAAGGTTTCTCAGTACTTCTCTGTTAGTTTGAACCTTTAGACAGTCTGAGGACTGAAATCTTAAAGGTTTCTCAGTACTTCTCTGTTAGTTTGAACCTTTAGACAGTCTGAGGACTGAAATCTTAAAGGTTTCTCAGTACTTCTCTGTTAGTTTGAACTTTGTGGTTAACGGAAGCCTTAAAACTTGTGACCATGAGTCTGGATTTCACATTTAGACCATCCATATGAGTTCTTCTCAGACCTTCACCTGTGGGTTTTTTAGAAATCCTCAAAAAACTTTGATTCTCTTCACTGAACAGTAAAATTTGTGGAGATCAGAAGGTAACATTAGTTTGATCAGTGCCTTCAACTACTAGTAGACTTTATCTGGAAAGGAGTTTTCTGAAATGAGCACTTAGTAAATCTGTCTACAATCAAACCAAGAACATAGAAAGAGGAAATGTTTGTTTGTTTAGTTTGATTCTTCTTAAACGTTTAGTTTTGCTCTTTTCTCACCTTTTATTCTTTTCTAATGTCTGATTTGATTTCGAAATGTTTTGTCTTTTTAATGTTTGATTGTTTTATCGGCTTGTTTGAATTTTTTTCTTTCCCAATATTAATTTATTATATTTATTAATTTAATATAGTTAAACATTAAATAGAATTAAATGATATTAAACAGACAAAATATTGAATTAGATAATTCAACAAGATACAATACATGTCATTATGAAATTAAACCAAATTTTTAAAATACAAATATTCAAAATTACAGATAAAATATTTTCGATAATTACACATTTTAAAAAATACAATTAAACTAGAAGGATATTAAACATTTAAAAAATACAACTAAACAAGGAGAATATTAAACATTCAAAAAATACTTTTTAATAATAAAACTTTTTTAAAGTTTTATTGGATTCAATTTTTGTCCCTTTGATTTAATTGCTTTTTGTTATGTAGTTTATTTCTTCAATCTTCATTTTCTGTCAAGACTTTAACCCCAACCTTAAAAATGAAATAAACCCTTAAATCACAGTGAAAACACTTCTGTTGTCACAATCATGAGTCAGTCAATTATTCAGTTTATCAATTCAACTTTATTTGTTTAGCACCGTTTACACAGATGACAAAGCTAAACAAGCAAAGAGAAAAAAACTATGCTAAAACTATGATTAAAACTCAAAAATATTTAGGAAAAAAAAAAGGATTCAACATGGCAATAAAATATGTTGTGTCCAGGGGATGGAGGGAGTTTACTGAAGTCTTCTTGGGCTCACATGGGAAATCATTTAAAATATAAACTTTATATTCAGTCTAAGGAAAATGCAGAGCGACAGAAGAACCAACATCATCTCCTGTTTTCTCCTTTAATGAGTCGACTCTTCTTGTGCTTTCAGACCAAAGAACTACAGACTCTTCACAACCTGCTCAAACTCTTGGTACAGGACCTCACCACACGGGTCAAGAAGGTTTCCGTCTCATTTCTACTCTGAAGCTCACCTTCTCCTGCTCAAACTGCTGACAAATGTTTCTGCTGCTCTAAAGTCTGATCTCCAGAACTTCCTAAAAACTCTCAAAGTCTCTTCTGCTGCAGGTTGCTTTGTAGAACTGTTGCAGAAAACCTCACTAAACCACATGGAGGGGCCTCAAGATAGTCGTCCAAATTAAACCATACAAAAACCAAACTAGCACAACCCAAACGCTAAAGTCTCCTGCAGCCTACCAGAGAACCTCTGAGAACAGAGAATCAGGACAGGAACTCTTACCTTCTGGACAACCAACGTTGGTTCTCAAACAAGAATACAGAATGTGTCTGACCAAAAACCTCTAAAGACTCACTACAGCCAAGATAAAGACGCAACTCAGCTGGACCAAATCCACTAATCACTGCACACATTAGCACCATGTGCCAACTGTGGCTACAGAACCACATTTACCAAGACAACTATCCAGTACAAAGCCCTAAAACACACCAAGAAACACATTAAAGCCAACGCCTAAAGAACAAACTAAAGCAATGTAGCTGAACCCGGTTAAGTGGTGAAGAGAAGCAGAGGAAATGTTTGTCTGCAGCTAAATAAAGCAGGAAGAGACTGAGCTGCTCAGGTGTTCCTGATAACACCAAGCAGCCACCTGGACAGCCAATAGGAACACAGCTTACTGGAAGTCCAGAGGGCTGGGTTAGTGGAGTAAATTTAGTTTAAAGTTGAAGCAGAAAGTTAACAAAGAAAGTTGAAAACAACCTTCTGATACCTGAAATCTCTGAGTTTTCACACAAAGAACGCCTGAATATGTCAAACTGGTTTCATAGTAGAACCATCATTGTAAAAACGTCATAGTATGGTGTGTTGCTCAAAAAACATTACGACCCGGCTGTCTAGGGTCGCCGAGGAGCAACACAAAAACAGGACAAATGCTGGTTTCCAGGGGGTTAGGCAGCTATTTATTTGAAAGCGTACGTTTACAACAACACGTGAGCAGAAAAATCACAAAGTCTGTCTTTAGTTCAGCTGAAAATATTAGTTTTTGTCTTTTTTATTGACCAAACTTTTCAGGAAGTAGATGAAGAATAATTAAAGCGCTCATGTAGAAGTCCAACTTATTTTGGATCCTTTAATCTTAGAGTTTGTAAGGCTGTTGAGTTTTCAGAGTCACATGGATTGTTTTGACATTTACTAACCGAGTCCTGAAATAAAATTACAGTTGTGGATTTCTGTCATTTAGTCTGGACTAAACAAATAACAGCAGCATAAATCTCAAACGTCATTATGAGGAGTCTGGATTGAGGTTTCTCACTTGATAATGATCAAAACATGAAATTTAGGTTGGTTTAAAGGAATATTCCACCTTAAATCTTTGAATGTTGACCTAAAAGGTTGGTTTCAGGAAGTATTCCACCTACAAGGTCGTCAAACATCCACCTTAAAGGAACATTCCACCAAAAATCCTTGGACATGCACCTAAAATGTTGGTTTAACCGAGTATTCCATCCAAAACCCTCAAAGAGACCTGAGGGGCTGGTTAAAAGGAATATTCCACCTAAAACCTCAAATATAGACCTGAAAGGGTGGTTTAGAAAAAATCCTTCAGTGTAGACCAAAAAAGTTAGTATGGAGGAATATTCCACCTGAAATGTAGACCCGAGAAGTTGGTTCGGAAGAATATACCATCCTAAACATCCTTAAATGTAGACTAAAAGACGGTTTGGAAAAAAATTCCACCTAAAATCCTCCAATGTAGACCTAAAAGGTGAGTTTAATGGTATATTCCACCTAAAATTCACTACTGTAGACCTTGGAGGTTGGTCTGATGGTATATTCCACCCAACATCCTTGAACATAAACTTAAAAAGTTCGTTCAAAGGAATATTTCACCTAAAATCTTTCAATGTTGACCAAAAAATCTTGGTGTAAAGTAGTACTCCACCTTAAATGTAGACCTAAAGGATGGTTTGGAGTAATATTCTACTCTAAAATCTTCCAATGTAAACCTAAAAGGTTGATCTGACGGTATATTCTACCCAACATCCTGGAACATTTACCTAAAAGGTTGGTTTAATGGTATATTCCCACTATGTCGAAAAAAAAAAGATTTTTCAACATGTTGTAAAAATGTGCCATATGATGAAATAATGTAAAGGAGGCCATGAAAAACACTCCAGAAAGGTTTTCTTTGAAAAAAAAAAAAACATCATGAATTTTGGCCCAAAAAAACGCCATAGTATACTATGTCGAAAAAAAAATGCAATTTTTCAGCATGTTGTAAAAACGTGCCATATGATGAAATAATGTAAAGGAGGCCGTGAAAAACACTATGGTAAGGTTTTCTTCGAAAAAAAAAATCATCATTAATTTTGGCGCAAAAAAACGCCATAGTATACTATGTCAGAAAAAAATGCGGTTTTTCAACATGTTGTAAAAACATGCCATATGATGAAATAATGTAAAGGAGGCCGTGAGAAACACTCCAGAAAGGTTTTCTTTGAAAAAAAAATCATCATGAATTTTGGCGCAAAAAAACGCCATAGTATACTGTCGAAAAAAAATGTGATTTTTCAACATGTAACAACGTGCCATATGATGAAATAATGTAAAGGAGGCAGTGAAAAACACTCCAGAAAGGTTTTCTTTGAAAAAAAAATCACCCTGAATTTTGGCGCAAAAAACGCCATAGTATACTATGTTGCAAAAAAAATGTGATTTTTCAACATGTTGTAAAAACGTGCCATATGATGAAATAATGTAAAGGAGGCCATGAAAAACACTCCAGAAAGGTTTTCTTTGAAAAAAAAATCATCATGAATTTTGGCGCAAAAAAAACGCCTTACTATACTATGTCGAAAAAAAATGCGATTTTTCAACATGTTGTAAAAACGTGCCATATGATGAAACTTTTACCTAAAAGGTTGGTTTAATGGTATATTCCCAGAAGAACCCTTGAACATTGGGCTTAATGGTATATTCGACCCAAAATACTTGTACATATACCAAGAAGTCAGTGTAAAGGAAATGTAGACCGAAAAGGACTGTTTAAAGGAATATTTAAACTATTATTTTCATTATTTAATAATCTGTCATCAGTCAGAACCCTGACAAACTTATTTTCATCAGTTTTTTAGTGGAAGTCACAAATAAAGGAGCTCTTGGTTTTTACCAGCGTTACTGAGTCAAAAGCTGCTGTTTCAACACAGACACATTCACATGCATCCACAAACCTCTCAGCACTCAAACACCCACAGACAGGAGGCCAGCTGGGCCGAGGCTCGGCGGCGTCCTCAGACCCACGAGTCGGGGAGTCGGTGAACTTGTTGGTCCGGTTTGAAGGCCTCCGTGTGGTCCAGTAGTAGTCCACGTAGTCGGTGTTGGCTTTGAACCGCAGCGACTGGCCGCCATCAGGTGGACCGACTCGTCCTCGTAGGGCTCCTCCTGTAGCCTTGAGG
Organism: Amphiprion ocellaris; assembly: GCF_022539595.1. Taxonomy (NCBI): domain Eukaryota; kingdom Metazoa; phylum Chordata; class Actinopteri; family Pomacentridae; genus Amphiprion; species Amphiprion ocellaris. Next base: position 29,075,081 of record NC_072769.1, on the reverse strand, counting down.
GGACCACAGGAACATTCAGTAGCTGTTGGAGTTCTTCCTGTCAGGCTCGTGGTAGAACGGCTCTGAAGTATCTTGTACTTATCTGGAACAATCTAACAGCCTAAACTGTTAACAGCGGTGTAAAGAAGCAAACACACAGGCATAGATTAGGACTCAAACTAGATTTATTTCAGAAAACAAATCAACTTAGAGGCATTTGTTCACACATGTGGCTGAATAGGAGGCTGTCCAATCAGGTTCGAGGTCTTCACTCTGTAGGTTGTTTGTTGGGTGAGACTCTTGGACCTCCATCAGCTGACATGGATGTTTGATGGTCTTCCTCTCTAGTGCCAGATGATTCATCTATGAATTCAGCAGCTACAGACTGAAATGAAACTCATGCTGCCGTTATTGAATTCCTGTTCCAGATCAAATGTTCAGAGCTCACCTTGAATGCAGCCGTCTGCTGTCTGATAGTTTTTCTCATTGTAGTCTTCAATAAAGTCTTTTTCCTCATGTCAGGATGTGGTGAGACTCTTTCTCAGTCTCTGCAGACGTCCCTCATTGTGCATCTCCAGAGAAGAAACAGAAAAACTGATCACTGCTTCAGCATCACAAAAGCTCTCCAGCATTGAGTGTTTTAGGAATTCATTCATTGTGTTGTGAACTTTGAAGGAGCAGAAACTTTACAGCTGCCAAAGATATGAGCTCCAATTCTGGATGTTTTAGGAAATGAAGTTCATCAAATGAACACTTGATTTTTGCTGATAACTCTCATTAAATTACTGAAGAAATCCAACATAAAAACCCGTAAACTCTCAGGCAGCTTTTGTTAAAGTTTGTCTATAATTCTATCATCATGTTCTGGAACCAGGACTCTGCAGAAGTTCCTTCAATCAGATACTTGTGTTTCTATTTAAGGCCTCAGGTTTGAACGTACAGCAGAGGATTAGAAAGGAGTGATTTTAATATTTAAATCAGTCCAGTAAATGTTTGGAGTAAGAATGATTACAATTTTGATTTAGATAGATTTGTGTCAAATAATATTGTAGAGTCTCACTAAAATATATCCAAATGAGTTCAGTGTATTTACATTTTATAGAATATTTGACTTCTTAATCTCAATACTGTAGGGTCTGACCCTAAATATAATAATAACGATGTAAGTTTAAATAATATTTTAGTGCAGAGTCATAAACTTTAATCAGCTAAACTTACATAATATATATCACTGTACAATCTTAACCTGAACATTCATATTATTGAGGTAAATTTACATAAATCATGATATTCTAGAGTCTTAACTGGAATATTTCTACCATGAATCTTTTTGTATTGTGCTGATAAACAACAATAACCCGACTTTCAGATAATATTTATTGTCCGTGATTGTGAGACTAAATTCCTCCACATTCTGGATCTTTATAAGCAGCAGCTGTAGGAATAAATAAAAATAAAACCTGTTCATTTCCACATTATGCACATTTATTTATTCTTAATATCTCAGATTGAATGGTAGCTGGCAGCAACAACAAACTCATCTGCTGGACTGAATTTCCCAAAATGGAAACATGGACAGAATTTAACACTCATGTATCCATGGCAACGCTAAAGTTTCTGCTTCTTACCAAAGTTCACAACACAAGTAAAAATTTTAATGTAAAACTTCAGGGATGACTGCTGACCATAAGTATTCTGATCAATACTTCATGATCAATATCAGGACAGATGTTACAACTCCAGCTGTTGCATTAGACTGCAGTTATTCACAGAGAAATTAAAACATCACATTCCTCATAAAAACTAGATGGGACTTTTATTAAATAAAGTGTTGGTGAATAAACAGTGTAAAAAGTGCAAAGCAGCTCCATTAAATCAGGAGATGTGAGACTTCCACAGCATGGATCACCATCTGCTGTGTTGATTCATAGCTGAATGTCAGAATGAACTGAGCTAGAAAAGCTGCTTTGAGCTGCAACATTACGGTCTGACAATCCAACACCATCACAGTTTTCATCTGGTTGTTTTGCTCCAACATGCTGTGAAGTTCAGTTTTTACCTGAATCAATACAGAGATTCTATTTCCAACCAAGACTGGAATAAAAATTAGAATGTTATGAGGTTATTAATGCAACTAAATCCTTTCGGATGGAAGGATTTACTTCTAAGTTCTAATTCAAGTTTCAGTTGGAGCACATTGCATTCACAAAGAAAAACAGTGAAACCTTCATAGCAACATTTAATAAACCTAAAGCTTCCCTGCTGGCTCATTGGTGGAGTTTGTTACTGAGCATCTGAACCTTAAATCCAGTGAGACGACCATCTTCAGTCGAGGCCAGTCAGAGAACTTCAAGACCTTCCATCAGCTGGACCAGATGTGGCATCATCTCCCTCTGAACATCTGGATGACAGGAGAAAATACAGAAATCAAACACGGATCACAGAAATACAATTTATTCACTTTCATCATTTTATAAAAGTAGCATGAACTTTATTAAAACTTGACATCAGTAATGAAAGTAAATGTTTTTATCTCCTGTTGAAGCTAAATTTAAAGTCAATTTTAATGACAGTTTATCCTGAGAGGAGTGAGAATGGAGCTTTTCTTTCCTTTTTAGAATATTCCCTCAAAATATTCTGTTTATTATTGGCTTTAGAAGCACTTTTCTTTACTTATTTATTTTTAGATACCTCAGACTGATACACTTTGCTGGTTTGCAGATAATTTCATGTACAATGACATTAAAGATCTTCTATTATAACATATTGCTAAAACAAGAACTGCAAACCTTCTCAACCATCTCTCAGTCTGTTAAATTCCACCTGCAACCAAGAATTATCTGATGTAGTTATGATTATAATCTTTACTGAACCTGCCCTGGAATTAATAAAAATCTGTATATGGATATGATTTTCTCTGATGGGACCACTAAAACTGCATACAATAAAGTAAATCTGTTCTGCACTGCACACATACTACACTTTTGTATAACTCTGGATGTCAGAGTAAAGGCAGACAGATCCACTGATCAGCCACAACATTCTGACCACTGACAGCTGAAGAGAACAACATCCATCATCTTGTTCTAATGCAACGTTCTGCTGGAAAACCTTGACATTCATGTGGATGTTTGACATGTACCACCACCTAAACACTGCAGGACAAACAACCCCCTAGTCTCCATGGCAACAGCAGTCCTTGATGCCAGCTGCCATCCTCAGCAGGACAAACTAAAACTGCTACTACAGAAGTGGTCCGAGGAACACGACAGAGCTCAGCTGTTCACCTGGGTTCCACACTCCCCACATCCAGATCTGATGGAGCATCTGTGGGATGGTCCAGGATCAGCCTGGTCTAGGTAGGACCCACCCTGCAACCCACAGGACCCACAGAATCCACAGGACATACCCAGAGGTTCTGATGAACCACTGGGTCAGAGGAGTTTTAGCAGCATAAAGGGACCAACACAGTATTAGTCAGGTGGTCAGAATGTTATACTGTTATATTGTCATGCTGATTATATGATCAGTAAATGTTACCATCAATTATAACGTCCACATTGATCAGGGAAAAAAAAAACAAACTATCAGTTCATTCAGAAACTGTGGGGTTAAACCTAAAAACACAGACCTCAACAGCAGTTTGTTTCAAAGCAGAACACCAACCGGTTTCACTAAAGAAGCTTTCAGAGCAACAATTAAATGACAGTTTTGTTCTCATTAAGTTCACAGTCAGCCAAAATAATGTACACACATCAGGAAAAGAAAAACTTTTATAAATATTTCATTTGTATAAGTACTTCTATACATATAGATACCTCTTTCTAAGTTTGATCAAATCACGATAACTCTGTGTCCTGTTGTACGATGTTTTCCCAACAGATGGCGCTACCCTCATGAATGGAGCATCAACAAGTGACGTCTACAACACAACAGAAATGTCTGGAAGCCAGTGGCCACCACTTTGAGCACCTCTTGTAATTGTAGAGGCCAAAGATAACTTTTATTAATCTCATGATGTCTGAATAAATTTGGTATTGAAATATTTATGCAAGTTTTTCTTTTCCTGATGTGTGTAAACATTATTTTGGCTGACTCTGTATAATGGGTTTCTGACAGGTCACCAGGCAACATCTTTTTATAATAATGACAAACATACCTGCATTCTACAGGAGTGATTTTCCTCATGTGCAGGTAAAGATGTGTGAGGAGCTTAGAGATGACAGGAGCAGGAGTCATCCTCACTAATTCAGCTTCCACCTAGAAACAGAAAGACCACAAACAAACACACTGATATACTCTCAAACGTTCAACCTCACAGCCTCAAAATATCTGTTTAGGAAGTGTTGTGTTTCTGAAGTCTGTTGAAAGCATTGACAGACATTCTCTTACAAGGTTGTGTAAAAAGCAGCCTGTCCTCTGAGCTACTGAGAAATTTTCCTGAACAAAGTTTCTACGTGTAAATTGGCTCAACTAAAACTAAAGCCTCAGTCAGAGATAACAGGTATCACAAATTATAAAGAACTTTCTTTGTTAACTCAGACTTTCTGCTTCAACCTCACATAAAAAGGGGAGTTTAACTCATCAGGTGACTGAAAATGAACGGCTTGTGCAGTTCTAGATCCAAAAGTAGGATGTTTCAACTCATGTTTTACTACAAATACATGCAATAATAAATAAATACAATGGCTGGTTGTTAGTTTATTCACTATTAATGCCACTTTATATACTGGATTGAACTTGAGCAGTGTAAGAGAGAAGGAATTTAATGAAATTATGGAGATTCAGAGAGGTAATGTTGCGCAATGTTAAGCGCGGTTTAATTCAAACCAGCTGAATGTTAAACTTCAGTGCAGCTCAACGGGTTTCAGTTCACCTTAAAGTAAAATAAATTTTTTAAAAGCTAAACTACACAGCAGAAAAATACAGGTTGAGAAAGTCATTCTAATAATGACAGCTGCGGCAGCAACTAACACAGGTGTTCAGCGGTAAGTTAGCCACCTGTGTTAATTAGCCCGCTAGCTAACTTAGCCGCTTAGCGAGCTAACGCGTCCGGACCAACTGTTCAAACACGACAAAACACAACTCTTCACAAGTCGCTGACTTAACGTACAACAAACAACGCTACAGGTTAGAAGTATTTATCTTCTTACCGTGTTTTACTCCAAAAACAAGGTCAACAGGAGCCAGACATGCTACCAGACCTGCCGACCATAGATACACAGAAGACTAGATACGCTAGCGCGCTATCTTCTATTCATATCTATGGTCTGACCAATCACTTTTCTCTGGCTCTCAATCAGTCTGACCAATCACTGCTCTCTGGCTCCGCCCTCTGAGAATCTTGTTGTCGTTTGGCTCCACACTGGCTGATGACCACTTCCGGTCTCAGAAAATGAAAAAACGGACCTTTTTTCGTTTCTGTCTCTTACTGATTTTATTTTTTTGTTATTCTAAATATAAAATGAAAATCAAAGCATTTTTAAAATTTCGTATATCCCTTTTTGATCATGAAAAGGAAAAACGTCTTGTATTTCAATTTTAATGTTTGTATTTTAAAACAAAACTCAAATAACCACTCGTTTTTTGTTTTTCAATACCCGTTTTAGAACGGAAAATCCAATTACCAGGTCCGTACACGGACCAATAAGCCTTTTTCTTTTGGATTGATGGTGGGGCTGTAGCAGACAAGAGAGTGGTATAAATCTAACTCAAATGTATTCCACAAAGCTATTCTTTAAAGGTATACCATGCAGGATATTCTAAAAATAACAATGAATAATAATAATCATAATAATAACAATAAAGTCAAATGAAGGTAATCCCTCTATTAATTGTTAGTGATTCACTTAGAGGGTGTGACTGTATATTTATCTGCAGAAGAGACTCTGCCTCCTTCTCCGTGTATTTTATTCTTATTTTGCAAAATATGGCCTCCACACTGCAATCAAGGACACTCTGCTTTGAGTGAAAAGTAGGTGCCATCACAGGACGCTCCTTAGCTCTGTCATTCTTCATGCCCCACCTCAACGGCAGGCCTTTTTAAAAATGTATCTATAGCATATATTCATAATTCAGTTCTTCCTTGTCAAAAACAACATTTCAGTTACTCACAATATCATCTTTTCAAAAATCTCCATCCTAATTGCTCATATTTCCAAATGACATCACTTTCACCATTCATTTGAATTGGGTTTTTCATTCCAGATCTCTGCAAATGAATTATGACTAGCAGTAATTATATTTTCAGGTATCTACAGTTTAATTCTGACGTGTCAAACTTAATTCCCCCTAATATCTCATATCTACTTCCTCTTTTTTTTTTTTTTTTTTTAGATATCTCCAATCAAGCTTGAACTACTTAGATTAATGCTTTAGGTATCTTGAACTATAATTATGACTGGTCCAGATGTAATTACAGGTGTCTTGAATTATAGTTTTGAAAAGGTGAAATGATGTTGCAGCTGTCATGTCATAAACTACGGCAGAAGCAGCCGAAGTCGTTTGCTTTTCAAACACACTACAGCACCACAACCATGGGCAATATCTAATGTAAAGCCTCACATGAGCAGCGTCATGATGACATTTCATATATCTTAAACTATTATTTTGACTGAATTACAAACAAAACAAAACTGAATTATGGATACCTGGCATTTTGACTACTCACAATGACGTTACAGACATCTAGATAAAAATCCTGATTAGTCACAGTGTAATTAAAGCTACTCAAAATCATTGCTGATATCTATAATATTAATTTCACATAGTGAAATTCAGCTTTTAAGTGTTAAAACGGCTTGCCATGCGCCTCAGCTCCACTCATGCTCCACCTTTTGTTCATCTTTTAGATCAGCCAGGAGTCAGGCACTGCCAAAATGGCACTGAACTTCAAAGGAAACCTACAGATAACGTCATGGAGGGCTTGCCCATCTTTACATACAGCCTATTCCTGCAACATTTAGGCAGTGGGTGCCAAAAAAGGAGGGGAAGATCGGCTAAGTTCACTAACAGTGCCGACAATTCCTGCAAAGTATACCTTTAAATGTGTGTTCTTGAAATTGTGAAATAAACACAAATGGCTACATGTTGTCTGGGATAGAAGGAAAACAATATAAATATCTCTCTTTAATAGCAGCCACCACTGAAGAAGAATATTTTAGAGTCTGATCTGAATTAACTGAAGATTTTTTAAGCATAGGTTATCATCTACAATAGCCAAAAGGAGTACAGTCTCTTTCATATTCACTGCTGTCCAAAAAAACCCAAAATCCATCCTTCATGAGCAGAATGATCAGGCTACGTTCTATAGACATGCAAGTAACACACATGCAGAAAAAGGAAAAAACATTCACAAACATAAACAGTGGGGAAAAAAACAGAACTGTGTATCATTCATGGACACGTTTAATGTCGAGGTTGCTTTTTGTGACGTTGATGATGCTCAACATGTTAGATGAGGTCATTAATACTGTGCAATTATCAAGTTTGATTACGTAAAATTGACAAAAATAAAAGACACATAACCTCCACATGCATAGATGCCGTGTTTCAACCCCACCCACCCCCCACCCCATCCACCACCACCTGGCTAAACCCCGCCTCCCTCCCCCCCTCCCTCCCCCATCCCCCTGAACTACACTGTGGTGACAAGTTAAGGCTTAACGACTCCCATATGAACAACTAGAAGACGCGTTTGAGGTCAAAGGATGCAAAAACATGAAAGAGACAAAAGGAGAAAGCGAGACTGACTAAGAACAGTTTTGCTTGTGGATGGCTGCAGTTTAGCATTTTTCAAAAACAAATATACATATACATACAGTACATACATACAAATATATCTGTCAATTTATAATACAGTGAATTTCTTTTTATTCATAATCATCTCTTAAATAAATTTCTGTTCATTGCACTTTGTTAAAATAATTAATTATATGATTTCTCTTAAAGGCAATAGTGTGATTTTTTTTTAAAGGTGAAAAAGATAGTGTACCATAAGCCTGATTTAAGATAATAGTAAAAATAACAAGATCTGTAATATACATACTGTATCTGTAAAAGACCCTCACCCTCCTCATATACATGAATGGATGTTCATCCCCATATATGTAGCATGTTTCTTTTTGATATGACACTCATGCATGCTCGTCTGCCAGTTTATGTCATATCATGTCCCCACGCATACATATATACATACAATATTATAAAATAAATAAATACAGGAAAACATTCTTGGTTCGCGGTTTTTTAACGGTTTCTTTCAAAGCGGTTTTTGGTGCAGTCTTAGACCAACCGTTGCTCTCTGCGTGTTTGGGTTTGAGTCCTTGCTGATGGGATCAACAGTCGACTGAGCCTCCCTGATCGATGCGCCGGTTCGGGGAGGTGCGTTTGTTTCTGTGTGTGTGAATTGGAGTATGTTTGTGTGTGCAAAGACAGTGTAAAAAGAGAGGGGGGGTGGACCAAAGTCTTTGGCCTGAGGAGAAAGTACAGCGAGTGTTGTGTTATGTTGTGTGTCTGTGTGTGCACTCTGTCGTCCTCTAGTCCAAGTCACCGCTATGAAAGTGTCAGATTGTCCCAAAAAATAGAAGCTCAGTCACAGGTTCTGTCCAAGTGCACCCTCCGTCAGAGGGTGTAGTACAGCAGGGATTCTGACAGCGTTCAGGTGGGGGGTGTTCGGGGTGACGCAGCACCCGTTTTCCCCCACTGACCCCTCTGTGAAAGGGTCTCACTGACTGACTGACTGGGGGCTACTGGTTGGAGCAGGACCCTCACTCCACCCGCCTCCACCTCCCCACTTTCCCTCATCTCCATCTATGCTGCTGCTCCGTGTGCGAGACAGGGTGGAGGGTCTGGGTCTCCACCGGGCGCGGCAGGGGCTAGATGGGTCCCTCGTTGTGGGTGCTGTGGTTGCTCCTGCTCAGGCCCACACAGTTCTGCTGCTGGTTGAGCAAGTGGGACGTCTCGTTGGCCACGGCGATGGCCACGGCGGGGGCCGTGCTCGTGGTGCTGGCCGTGGTGGTGACGACCACCGGCGTCTCCACGCCGTCGTGGAGCTCTGTCAGCGTGAGCTCAATCTTGGTGAACTCGCTGTCTGTCGACTGGGGAGTCTTGTCCATCCGCGACGCCATCACAGCGTTCTGGTACTGCTGGCGCGTTACCTAGGAAACGGTGGAGGTGGTGTCAGGTCAAATGTCATAACAGTTGGTTGTTTGATTAACTGCATCAGCTAGCTAGTCTGGAATTGCTCGTTTGGTACATGGATATGCTACAAAGTACGCTTGTTTTATTAAATATTTGCCAAGTACTGACTTTTTGACTGCACATAGCTGTATAAGAATAACAGTAAAAATCAGAATGATGCTTTTAGCAGCCCTTAGTCAAGTGTTAGCCATCCATTACCTGTTTCAGTGTCCACAGAAAGGACAAGCAGTCAATCAAATTAATTTTTTCAGCATTACATGTCAAACATGGTGAGACAGCCTTTCAAATGATCATGAAGCAATTATCTAATGGATGGTTTATAATCATTTTATGATGTTTTATATCAATTAGATATCTGGGAGACTAAAAATGTGTAATAAAACATCTTAATAAAGGATAATAAAATTACAAAGTGATTAACTGGACAGTGAAAAGAAGGACTGACTGATTCCTGTAAGATCGGTTTCTGCCCTGGTATTTCTAATATAAAAGGTTCACCAAAATAAAACACACTGATTTGTAGTCAACTTAAGGCTCATGAATAGGGTGTGACACAAACAGTATAGTGAGGTTACTCAGTGAAAACAAGATATAAAACTGACAAAACAGCTTTATGTTAATTTTCACATTTTGTGTCTTTGGTGACCTGACAAATGGTTAATGCTGTTTACTACTGCATAGATAGAGTACAGAGTTTTGTTTTGTTTTTTTGACAGAGCCAGGCTTTCTTTGCGATAGCTGGTTTGAAAAAACCTAAAACCCCAATCAGAGATGATTAGCATCATGACAGTGGTTAATAGCTTTCTTTGTTCACCCAGATTTTCTTCATGAAACCCTGTGGTGGCATCTGACATGTCATTTGGCGCACAAAATAGATCACCTGTCACCTACTTTGCCTATTTATGTTACGCGTCAATGCAGCAACTTACTGTATTTCTAACATGACAGCTGCCTTTCAAAGCTCTCAAACTTTGAACTTCATTCATTTAAACATGATATTCAAGAAATGTATGTAGGTCTCACACTGACCTGTAATGCAGGATACGTGAAAATCACTTAAGTTTTTAGCCAAATAAGGTCAATTTAAAGTCTGCTGACTGAAAGTTCTCAGTGATAAATACTAATACATGAAGCACTTTTGTAATATCCTAGTGTTTTATTGGCTGCATTACCAGCAGTGAAAAACGGACTTGCCAGCAAACCAGAACCAAGCATAGAAACATATTTATGCATTTTCCGCATCACCAACTAAATGCATGTAGATTTCAGTTGCAGCGCGATGTATAGTTTGTGCTGCTCATGAGGGTGAACCAAAGCATTAAAGTTGTGGGTCGTAAAACATAAACTATGAGCTAAAAGAGACTTAAACAGACTGCAGACCTGAAATGAACTGTAGCATCAGGTGAAAAATCTTTACCTCAACAAGCTCTATGTTTCACATTATGGTCTTTTAATATAAAAATACTGAGTCATGTAGAATACAACATATAACATTCAAGCATATGAATACACACGAGCCCATTTTCTGCTCACCTGTGTGTTTTCTCACCTTTATATACTGCAGGTCTGAGCGTGCTCTGACGGAGTAATCAGGCACGTAGATATGCAGGAAGGAATTGAGCTGGTTGTTGCTGCTGCCCAGAGTCGGGGTGATGGCGTCTATACGATCACTCCTGTTCAGAGAGTCTGAGTGGTTCAGTCCAAATGGCCGTGGAGGAGATTTATTCTCTGTAAAGAGGTGAAAGAGTGGGACAAGACGTTTAACATCTAGGCAAGTGTAGGCAATGAGTATACAGTTCTAACCTCTGCGGTGTAAAATCTGTCACGTTATTCCTGCAAGGGAGGACTGAGAGAAAAGGGCGGGAAATGTGTTGAGATGCATCATAAGTGTACGGAAATGTGAAACCAGTAATTTGGGAATCTTTCGACTTGTTGAGTTGGTTTACATTTCTTCCTATTTACTCTAAATACTTGCATGAGGTAAAAAAGTCACGGATTTATCTTTATGTCACACTATGTAGAAACACAGGTTGAAGAGTTCAAAAAGAGTACGCTTTTGCAAGAACAAAATAAATACTTCACATCATCACAAACACACCATCCCCACTGTAAAGCATGGTGGTGGCATCATGATGTGGAGAAGTTCAGCAGAAGGCCTTAGAAGGCTTGCAAAGCTAGAGGGTATAATGACTGCAACAAAGTATAGGACAGTCCTGGAGGACAACCTGATGCAGTCTGCAAGAGAACTGCAACTTGGGAAAAGATTTGTTTTCCAGCAAGACAATGACCCCAACATAAAGTTAAAGCTAGACAGAAATAGTTTAAGGACAGTAAGGCAAAGGTTGTGGAGTGGCCAAGCCAGAGCCCAAACCTCAATACTACTTTTTTAGGTACTGTAAATATTTTTCATGTTTGCAATGTTAAGACAATAACTCATTAATAACTAGTTGAGCTGCTCAGCAGCAGCTAAGATCCTCTGTACTGGTGACATTTTTCCAGGTCAAGTGTTAAATATTAGCACAGATGCTTGCTGTGATGTATGGAAATCTAATTTCTGTGTAAAGCTTCTAGTGACGGGAGTTTCATACAGCATGTAATGAGTCGGTGGTCTCCAGTGATGCTGCTTCCTTCTATGTGCTGCCACATAGAAGACTTGTTCTGGGGTTTTTTTTGTGTGTAACTTTTAATTAAAGCCAGATTATGTTTTCCACTTCTTAAAGAAGCCTAGTGAAAATCACACACAACAAAGTGGAAACGGCTTGGCCAACGCTAATGCTACTACGCTGACTGGAATGTATGTAATCCCATGTTGGAATATGTGTCCGTGTGTGTGAGAGAGAGGGAGCGAGACACACTAACAGCGTGTGTGTTTGTGGGCGAGTGTGTATGTGTGTGTGTGTGTGTGTGTGTGTGACAGTGTGTGTGTGTGTGTTTGTGCGACTGTGTGTGTGTGTGTGTGTGTGTGTGTGTGTGTGTGTGGGCAGACGGAACACAGTGGGCCAAAGACCTGGCATGTGAACTCTTGTGGATTAGTACTCCACTTTCTAGGGGCCACAGGGGCCAGGTCAACACAAAAACGGCAATGTGTTGTGTCAAGCAAACACACTTGGTGCATTTATGTACGCACGTACACACAGTCAATGGTGTGCACACGGCACCGAACTGTGCGACAAAAAACACCCGAAGAGGTGCACTGCAGGTCACTGCTAAAGACAGAAAGAGAGTGTATTTGTACAACAGCATCACACTTGTGGTTTGCAGTTCTGTGCGAAGCGTTTGCAATCTGCGTACATGGGCCTGTGCATGTGAACATATGTATACGTGTGTGTCTTTGTATGTGCGCTCAGTGGTGTCCGGCAGGGGGCTGTAGCTGTAGGTCTTGTTTATGTAGTCGGCGGGTTAAAGGTTAGGGGCGAGCGGGGCGGAGCCTGGTTCTGCACTGGGGCCTCCAGTCTCCAACACCATTCAGCCACTTGACTAATGGCTCAGGGGATGAGAGCGTTAAGTCTCAGTCTGGATCTGTTTTCCTCTTGCGCTCTTTGTCTTTCACTTGCACACACTGAAGTTTACAGTACATGTTGCATTCAGGGACAGACAGACTTCCTCAGACGTGCACCTGTTGACACTTACTTGCACACAGAAGTGCTCATGCAGGCAGACTATGAGGATTAACATGGTAAAACACACTCGTGTATGTACAGACAGTAGGATAAACTGCATAATAATTTCAACAAAACCGCCACATTTCATTGATAGATTGGGTGTATGTATAGACAGAAATGGCCACTGTACCTGGAGATCCTGCTAATGATTCAGCCCTACTGACAGCAAATGTACGAGACAGGGACAGAGGCACTTGGGAGAAAGAGAGAGAAGACACAAGAGAAGGACAAAAGAAGCAGGAAAGAAAAGAGAGTCTGTTAAAGTCGAGAAATAATCATTGCATACATACAAATAGCACATTTGTCAGAAAGGTGTCATTTAGAGGCCAAGTGTCAAACCAATCATTTACTAGAAAGCAGCTGAAGATGACACACCATCATGTCTAATCATCAACTGTTTGATGTGATTTCTGAGCTGTAACTGCTGAGAAACTTCACAAACACGTCAGGAGGTTTATTCTCCTACTTCACCAGTAGGTGTCTCTCAGATCCCACCACCCAAATGAGTCACAACAGTTGAGAAACAGGAGTGTAGTTTATGAATGAACTGAATGAGTGAATCACTGGGTGACGCTTTCTCATGATGTCTGTTCATGATGTTATGTTGACTCTTTACTGTAAGTGCAGTGGGAAGGTTTGTGAGCAGGACTAGGAAGTGGTTGGAATTTAGCTCCTGGCTCAAAAACAATACTTTTCTCCTTACTTACTTTTTCGAACTATACAAAAGTGTTATTAAGAGACATTTTTTAAAAATTAAATACTACCTAAATCAGCAACTCCCAACCTTTTTAATCTCTCAATCAGATAGACTCAAAACCTCTTCAGCAACACCACCTCTCATGTTGAAATGTGTTAATTTGAACCTGTTTTAAATTGGATTTCATTTAACATTTAATTAAGTGTAGATGGATGTTGTTAAAATATTATTTCATCCAGTTGATGTGTCAGTGTTTAGGTCAGTTTGGTTGTTAGTTTAAGCTACTGTAACTCTGGTACTTTGGTGGGTTCCTCAGTCTCTCTGGGTGGCAGGTGACTACAGTCTGAATAATTGTCTTTAATCAACACAGCAAGACAACAAGAACTTCACCTTAATCTCTGCAGCACATGTTATTTGGACATTGTTACACTCACATCTGTCCCACCAGAAACAACGGCAGGCAGGAACTAAAATTACTCTCAGACAAGGGATGGAAAATAACCTGCTTAAATGTTACATGTATAAATATGTACAGTATAGTGCTCCAATTAATAACGAAACCATTAATTATATAATAAGCTCAGCTGTGCCAAATCCTAATATAATAATGCATAACTTTTAAGGTAACATAAATTAGTCTGGTAAAACTGCAACAGTAAAATCACCCCAATGTGTACAATAACTACGGTTCTATTGTGTATTTTAACATCTACCCATTGGTTTCAGGTTTTAACTGTTAATTCATACTTGTAGCTGACAATTTTTACTACTAGCCATACTTTTAGCTAATCATTTTCAGCTGTTCATTGCTTTTAGCCCACATTTTATGTGTTTATCTGCACTATTAGCTAAACATTTCAACCATTAGTCAGACTTTTTGGTAGCTATATAAACCATTTATTCTCTTTTTCACCATTACTTCTCTGTTTTAATCATGTACGCATTCCTTTTGCTCATCTATTTCCACTGCTTATCCATTCCTTGTAATTAACTATTAACGTTTTTGCTCAATCCTGTTCAGCCATATTCTATTCATTAATTAGATTATAATTAGGTTTTTTTTTGTTTGTTTGTTTGGTTTTTTTTACATGGGTTGAGCCAATCGTTCTTCCTGAGGCCCTTGAGTTTAGAATTTAGCCGTTGCCATCTTGGCCTTTTGAAATCGGACCTTATAAGTGAGAGGTCATTATCTGTCTGTTTCATTCTAAATTGGACCATAGTATACTAAATGAACACTGCATTGCATTCACTAAGTCTTGAATCTAGCAACTGAGACCAAAAACTTCCTGGAAAATGTTTACTGAGGTTACACATCAAGAGAGAAGCAGGGAAATTTTCTCATAGCAGTTGAACTTCTTTTGCAACTAGAGAAGTCGCCCCCTGCTGGCTGTTAGAAACAATGCAGGTTTAAGGAACACTTTTCAGTGGCTACATTATCTTTTATGCTCTAAATACAAGAAGGAAAGTATGATATTGGCATAATTTCAATCAGACATCATCTAATCAAATCTAAGTAAAAAGAAACGAGAACAAAAACTAAACGAGCTCCCAGTTTAGGTTTTAAAAAGCTGTTTTGAACATATTTTGGCTAATACTAGACAAAGTTTTAATGTTTGATATCCAGTCCTGCATGTTGTTATTATTGGCAATAATATACAGTAGATCTCAGTGTGAAGGGTACACACAAAGTGGCATTTTAACATAAAAACTATGAACTATTTCCTCATTTTACTCATGTTGAAACGATTCAAAACAATGTGACTAATCATTCAAGTTTAGACAAGAGATCTCACCTGGCGAGGCTGTCAGAGCCATCATCCCGTAGAAGGAGAACGGTCCCGCTTCAAACTTCATCCCCTCTTTTCCTGCCTCCACTTCCACTTTCCCCTGTGACAGCCAGATCAAGAGAAAATGTTCAACACATTATTTGAAATATATATCTTTACAGCTTTGTTACACCAAAAGTTGCAATTCATTTACTCATTATTACACTGAGATAATTTCTGCTATCCTCTGAAAGGGTCTGTGAATGTTGGTGGGTCATTGTGTCGGTTACAGTGTATTTCCTTCAGCCCTTCTATCTGGGATTTCCGCTACAGCTTTGCAATTCCACTTTCACCCTATCCAAAATCTTTTGATACTTTTCCTGCTCAAATATATTTATTCATCCTGCCCGTGAGTTTAGAACAAATCCACCCCGCCCTCCCTCTTTCCTTTCCTTTTTACTACTTGTAGAAAATCCGTACTCGGTTTAATAGCTCCCAATCTGCTCCAAAGCCTGGCCTCCAGGGCAGTGACCATGCACTTGTCCAGGCTGGACCTCATTTGATCTGAGGCTAATGTACATGTTGACTTAGTGGACTGATAGGGAAAATATACAAAGTCTGTGAATGTCGAGAATATATGTGGAAAAAGAAACAACTTTGTTCTATGTGTCGTTGTAGTGGGAAGACTTTTAACTCCGCTTTAGGAACAGTTCTTTGGGACTTGGGAGCAAATCATAAAGACAACAGACATTCAGGACCATTTTCAAACTGTAGAGTCAGACTACTCGACATCAGCAGCACTTGATTTGATCTGCTTTTTGAATGTACAACTGTTACATAAATGTTTCTTATGTTTTTCAGTAGAAAAGGAATGCAATTATTTGACTTGAAAACTTGGAAATACACACTGTGCAGTATATTTCGCTTTGTATATACAGGACATTTGCTTCTTGTGCACTAACTGTACACTTCATATGAAAATAAGGGTCCTCCAACAAACCAGGTGGAAGTTTTGTTGAAAGCAAAAAAAAAATGAGATACCGTCTTCAAATCAGTGGCACTTGGTCAAGTTTGCAACTACAGAGCAACTGGTATCCTGCCTGTGCTGATGTAGTTAATAGACTGTCTGGAATCAAATAATTATTTGCATCATCTTTGGTTTCTGTCCAACAGCAAAGCTTAAATTATTATTTACAGAAGTTTTTCTGGATTTTTAAAGACTCTCTCCGGTGACAGTCAAGTGTTTAACCTTGCTAGCATGATCATATGCTGTTTTTTATATGCTTCAACACATGTCATGAGTGAAATAAGCAGCCAACATCATGGCTGAGCAGCTCTGCCTAGATGCCAGAATGTACCCATGACAGTCTCAAAAACACAGATTCAGACAACAAGGGGTTCATATGTAACAAACTTAAGGAAACAGTCATATCAGCTTTCAGTTTCTGATTCGAAAATGCATTTCTGAATTGCTCCAAAATAAATATGTGCTATTGTGTGGTGCAGAGTACTTTAACAGTGTTTGAACAGAGTTGCAGGTGAGCTGGTGTGCTCCAGCTGCAGGGAGTGGAGAGAGAAGAGTGAAGAAGAAAGAGGCGGGGAATTCACAGATCTGCACATTTTCAAGAAAGCAGCGGTATAGAGTTACAACTCAGCCATTTTAAGGCATGAACGGCAATTTTATTGGAACAAAACTTCAAAATATGTGGATGATATCTTAATTAATATTTTAATGACATGATGTTTAAAGGGTTAAATGAAATTATTGATAATAAACAAATTCCACATCGTTCTCCACTTATTTTCAGTTGTTATACACAGTAAATGATTCATTTCTGAAGCAGATTTCAGATGTACAGTATGTAGATGATATGTTCATATGCACCACTGTGCAAATATAAGATTCCTATCCTTCACACGGTCCCATCAGAGAGTTGTTCCAAATTCATTGCGCTGCATGACGAAAACCTCAAACATACAGCCGCAGTAATAAAAAACTATCTTTAGTCACGAGAAGAACAAGAAGTCCTGCAAGAGATGGTCCACCCCCAACGAAGTCCTGACCTCAACATCATGGAGTCAGACTGGGATGACATGAACGGACAGAGGACAAGGCAAAGCACCGTAAAAACACTGCGCAGGCATCCCTAAAGAACTGCTGCTGTTCAGCAACTGATCTTCACCCTGAATATTTATTGGATTTTGTTTTCCTGTGTTTCTGTGCACTTCATGTCAAGTTGATAGTCTAAAACTATTGGAGGCATAATTGTTTTTTAAATCACCCTCCCTTTGCTTTAAATGTTTTTTGCACATTACTCCATGTGTCCACTAGAACAGTTTCCTCAGTTTCTACCCAGCGGTTGCAGCTGTGTGGTCAGAAAACTCCTAACATTTAATGCCAAACACGCAGTGCAGAATTTTTGACTCCCCCTTCTGGCAGTAAAAGTAATTACACAATCAGTGTCATCGCTTCCCGTTTAAGACTGTGAACGCAAAGTTTCTTTTCTATTTGAAGCATCAGAAATGTTTTTTTGGACGCATCCTAGGTAGTTCCACCATATTCCTAGAAGCTGTAGCCTTCTCTATCTCCGTTAAACTACAGTTCTGGCAAACCAACCGATGGTTCATGTAAAGTGAACCAGTGTGGGAATGTTACCACAGACACCACATTTAAAAAGTCCTGTATACGCCAAAGTACAGAGAGATCTTCCTGGCACTGGCAGGCTTTAATCCGCACTGTGTGAACTTGTTTGGCGAGGGAGCGGATGTAACGGACGTTCATTTATATGTAAAAGTCCTGCACTCCGGCTTTAAGAGAATTGTCTGTTTGCTTTTCCTGCAGAGCTCAGCCTTTGTTGGAAGTTAATTAGTCAAATTTAAAGATTAGTGGACAAAGGAATCAGTGGTTTTCAGTGGTGGCCTAAACATTTGGAAAAATGTTAAAATGATGAGCAAATTTGAATGTATTAGTTGGTTTGCAATTTAATACTGGAAAAAGTTACCTGCATTCCAGGATTTCATCAAAATCACTTTTAAGCGTCTATGACAATCAGGTCTCTTATGATGACATATTAACCTGAAATTAAAAACTTTGACGGTTGGTAAAATCACACCATTGTGATGCTCAGAAGATGTAAAATACATTAAGTTCTGATCATTTCATTATGTTTTTGTTATTAAACAGCTCCTAAGGTGCTAAGGGATCTGGTGGTTTCATTCATTCTCATTTTGACAGATTTTTGTTTTTCTGTTCTTCAGAACTGAGTGAGATCATTTAAAACTCACTCAAAATATATATTTATTGTCATGAATAATCTGGGTTGATTTTGACTCATGGTACTTTTTTGTGTCACTGTAAACTGAGCATTGTTCGAGCCATTGTATGCAGTACTTTCTTGTTGAGTTTTGTGCATTTGTCTGTCTTTTATTGCAGTTTCCATGCATTTTAAAAGCCCATCTAGGGACTGGTATCATAAATTAGCTCAGTTCTATAAATGCTGTGGAATGTGGCAGTAGTACATTGAAATGTTGTATCTCTGAAGTCAGACATTTTTATTACTAATGAACTGTTTATCTATAGTATTATTGCTTGTTTTAGTCTGAAATGCCCTGCAGTACAGTCATACCATGCATACCTTGAATGGCCGCTGTGGGAACAAACCCCTGCAGTACAGCTCAGTTAGATCGATGACTGTGCTGAGGAAAGCGAAAGACGAAGGAAAACAATGGCTTGTCGTTTCTAGTGTGATTATGCAGTGTAGTGTTGCTAGTGACGACACGAGTTGTAAAAGATTCAAAAATACAATAAAATACTGTATCCCTATTTTAGAAGAATTGGGTACAATTACTGTTATGACTTTCTTCATAATAGCCCTGAATGAAATAAAAATGACATAAACTGATTGTTTCATGCTATCAGTCCATTCTGGTGCATGAATCATCGAATTTTAATGTTGGATATTTCTTTTTTTGGAACACTCATGACGCATGCTTCACTTTGCGCCTCAGTGTGTCCACACACCTGCAGAATGAGGATGAAATAATCCACGGGCTTGTTCCTGTGGAAGAGGTAGTGCTCTGCTGCTCGCTTGTTCTTCTCGTCGTATTTCAGCTCCTGGATGACGTTTGGGTGCTTCAACAGGCGCAGCAGAATCTTTTCTGACATCTGCACCGGTGCAAATGGCTCAACCTCTGAAGAGACGGAGAGACAAAGAGACTGTTGGAGAGGAAAACCATTTGAGTCATGATGGCATGACTTTCTGTACACAAAATAACATTCTATACTTTTTTGTCAACTTGTTGTCAATGACGTTCCTATAAAGACCTATTGGGGAAAAGCAATACTGTTGCTTGTGTAGTCGATGCCTCGTGTCTAAATGTGACAGTTTTGCTTCCTCAGAAACTACTGAGGAGACTGTACGTGACAACTTTTGTAATTTTCTAAAACTGATGATGTGTGATGGTGAGAAAAGAGCCAGAGTTTTAGCTTCTTGCTATTACAACACTGTGAATGTCTTTCAGTTTGAAAATGTGAACCTCTTAGTGCCACCTTTTTACGCCGCCTTTGAGTGTGGCCATTTGGAGCAATTATAATCCTAAAGTCTTGCCTTGTGCAGCACATTTTGCACAAACTTGTTCTGTACTAGAATAAAAGATTTTTTTAAAAAATGATCCAGTTTCTGTCCAAAAACTTCTATAAAGACATTGGAGAGCCACAGTGTTGGACTTGACGACATTACAGCTGCTGCAGTTAGTCAGCATCTATATGGTTTTTAAACTTTTTTTTTCTAAAAGGCTTCAGTTCATTTAAACAAAAGCTTCAGCTCTGCATCACTTTTCTGCATCACAATGTACGGTGGGTTTGGCACCAGTCGTTCATCAGTTTTATTAAATAGCAGCTGCAGCAGAGCCCAACTCAGTTCAATGTCAAATTTTCCACTGACCCAAGACTTTGAACATATGGGAGTCATACAAACTATCACAGAACAAAAACATAGTTTGTACACTGTGCAGGACCTACTCTGGAAGATGCACCAGCAGAAAAGACAAAACCACCATATCTGTTGTCATTTCGTTAATAGGTAAGAGCTTTTCATTGTTTTTTGTATTTGTACCTACTAAATAGTGTCATGCAGCTCAAAACAGAAAAAATAGCTTAAATTAAATGGTTGATTTGGTTTTCTGAAAGAAAATTTTTTGCTTTGATTAATTGGCTAATTGGTAAAATAGTCAAAGATGAACCAATAGAAACATAATCCTTTGTGGCAGCTCTAGCTCACATGCTCATTGACTGTCCTGCTGCTGTAATTCTCACAAATATATCAAAACTCTCTCTAAGTAGATCAATATTCAAATGATAGAATGGATAAATATATATATATCATGCGACCCATTTTAAAGATTGATGTCTTTAGTATGAGAACAACAGACAAGGGTTAGATGGTTTAGTTCTTTAAAAGATAACAGAAATCTAAAACATTGGCAGACTTGTGCTGCTGCCAGTACTTCATAAGCTGCTACTGCATGTGAGCAAACCAGAAACTTGTTGAGAAATTTTAAATGAGGTATCCTCATCGTGACTGGTCTGCCTCAACCACCTATTGGGCCAATCAGCTCCTTCAACTCAGTAGCAGTGATATGTGTCAGCTGGCTGCTGGCTCCACCACCAGGAACTAAACTCCCTAATAGCCTTTAGAGGAACTTAATCAATGCTTAGCTGCTAGGTCAAAGTTCTAAAGCAAATCCAACTGCTATGAGGCATAGTGAACCACCACCGCTGCTGCTGCTGCTGCTGCTGTAGTAGGACTGGGATATTCTGCTGCCTGTTCTGAAATCCATTTCCCAAGGGAAAGCGGGTGAAATATTTCACATTTTACACTAGTAAGTACACAAGCATGTCGACTTGTGTGAGAACTGCGACCATAGGCCAAAAATGCTGGACGTGATGTCATTGAGGAACGAGTGTAAGCAAACAGGGTGGTGTTTTTAAAGCTGTGAGTTAAGATCCCAACATGTAACCTTCAGTGCATGACATGCAAGCAAATAAACTGTTGCGTTTTTTGGATCTGCAGACATCCCGTGCCGTGCTCAAAAGAGGCCTTCCACCTCTTCACACACACACACACACACACACACACACACACACACACACACACACACACACACACACACACATGCATACCAACACGCTTGTTGTGAGTCCTCACACAACTCATTCCCTCACACACACAACAGATACTCATTCTACACACATCCTCGCTCCTCCTCCTCCTCCTCCTCTCTACACCCACTTGCCCAAAACTCAAAGCCTGTACGGGCACATGTACACACAAACAGGTCGCACTCACAAACACACACACACACACACACCCTCCCCGCAGTGAGGGGCTGAGGGCACACTGGGGGAAGTCAAGCAGCAACGCAGCCCACTTGCCTGTTGCTAGGAAACGCAGGGTAGCCAGCAGAAGCTGAGGTGATATTTTAACCTTCATTTCATTGTCAGTAGGCTTGAAGGCCGAGAAATCCTGCTTCCTTTCCCGATGGGTGATTTTCTTCTTCGTCTTGTTGTCAGCTGAGGAGGGAAAATGAAAAAGTCGGGTGTAAGACACAAAACTTCTTCTGCAACAGGAAAAGGTCACTCTACAGACACCGAGCCAGTCGTCCCGGGTCACAGGGGGACTAAACTGGAGTTACCCAAAGCTTATTGCTTTTTCCGGAAACATAGCAGTGGCGTCTTTCTGAGAACTAAAGGAGAGCTATAGGGGGCTACATTCTCACCACATTGTTAGCATTACTGAAAGCCATATGTATTAGGGCAACAAACAGACTGGCACGTACTAAGCAGGCCCTTACTGATACCACTGGAGGTGTAACGATTAAAGGCGATTCACAGTTTGGTGTGATACATGAAAAAGTTGGAGGTGACGTAAGTTGGGAGATGTGATATAAACAAGAGAATCTCTTCAATGAAAAACATAAAGCATCTTTATCTGGAGTAATATTCTCAAAACACCAGATGACAACAAAGAGGATTAAAACATCCTAATACAAAATGATTTTACACCTCTTGTCACTCAAAGGCAAGAATCCTCAGAGAATTATCACCTTGGCTTTGCGAAGCTCTTTAGATAAACATTCTGTATTTTTGGCTGCCAGTTTTACTGCCTTGGCAGAGCCGGCAGCTTTTCAGCAACAACGACTGCATCCTGAAGTAACCACACGGTACCAAATGGCTAACAGAAGTTAATGACAAGCTGGTCAACATGTAGCTGCTAGAGAACCAGATATTTTCTCTGAAGCTGGTGGAAACCAAACCGGAGCAAAAAAGGGAGGGGAATACTAGATTTATTGTACTTTTACTGTGCATTTACAACAAATGGAGAACATTTATGTAAAGTTTTTCCTCCCAGAACAAGCTGTAAATGCAATATTACCATATACAATGTACTATGTTGTATTACTAACTTACACTGGCTCACATTTATCACTCACATTAATTGCTTAAGAATGCACAATATTGTATTTTTGCTCAAATGCCAATATTTCCTTGCTCATTTTGTCAGATTGCCAATGTTGGTACCAATATAAGCATATATTTTGTCATCTATTTTCAGAAAACAAAAAGTGTCTTCTATAGTGGAATCAAAGTACTATTATGTCTATTTTAGTAGTGATGTCTCACTGGCAGGTGCAGACATAAAATGTAAAGCTTTTCAAGTGTACACATTCACTTGCAAAACAGGAAACTGCATCAGTTTACACCTACAACACGCCATATTCATTTTTATGTAACATCTTCAAATAAATCTGCAGGCCTTTATTGGTCAACACTAACGATAATACCAATATTAATATGAGCCCTACATTTGTTAAATGCTCCACTGTGTTTACCAGATTGTGCTTATATTTTTGCTATTTGATGGATCCAAGATTGGGTGCAGTGTGTGTTTTCACAGAGAACCTCATGGTTACATCTAAAAAAAACTGCTAATAAAAGCGGAGTTTGAGGCCAAAAAAACAAAACAATGGGGCTGAATGAAGCTAAAATCCTTGGTCACTGAGGGAGACTGTAGAGCAGGCTGATAATTCTCATCTGGTTTGTTCCTACCCGTTCAAAAATCTCATGATCTCATTTGTTCCATTGATAAAGTCTAAAGACTATGAGCATTGCAAGGGGAACCTACTGTATAAGTCAGTCTCGTCCAGGATCTCTGACTTGATGATTTCTTCGATAACGTCCTCCAGGGTGACGATACCCAGAACCTCGTAGAAAGGGTCTCCTTCACCCTCATTGTTCACCCGCTGAACTATGGCCAGGTGGGATTTTCCTAGAAAAACACACACGCACACATAGATTACAAGTTAGGGTCATATAATCATAAAGACAGTTAAATATAGGTCAGGCAGTGAACAAAGGAACAGCAGGCAAGGACACACATGGCTCTTTATATCTGAAATGTACCAATCTGACATGTATCGCAGACAAACGTTTTACATAGAACAGTTTTTTGTGGGGAAAAAGTTACAATAAATGTCTAATAGCTTCAGTGTCATGCCACTGAAGCAGCAGTAAGTATTGTAGCAGTCCACATCACACAACGGACAGGTGACACAAAGTGATGTGAACTCTTCTCATTGGCCAGGGATGCAGAACATGGTAGTTCAAGTGTTAAAGTGTCAACAGTGCCAGGAAAAAGTCATCCAGCCAAACAGACGGACGGGCTGACAGTCGAAGAGTCCTAAATTTCATCATATGAGCCCCTTTGGCCCTCCTTGCCTCCACATCTGTGTTCCCAGGACCCTCCTGTGTGCTGTACCATCTGAAAAAAAAGAAACAAACTGCCGTGTATGCAGAGAAGACTGTCAGGCAAAACACTAAACAAATTCTTTGCCTTTTCTCAGCTTGTGATCATTTAAAAGGAATTTTCCAGAGGCCCAGGCTAATATTAGCCCCTGCAAAATGAAGTTTCCATTCCGCCCCGGCGATATTCTCACCGAGCAAAGGAACAGACCGGGCGAACCTCCGCTGTGTGATCAGATTGTCTCAGAATGGGCCGTTTGCATGCAGATACACCTGGGTGTAAATAATGGAGGACGTCAGTGTGCTGGTGTGTGCGTGTGCATGCACGTGTGTCATGGGCGTGCGGTTACTTTAGCATCTGTGGGTTTTATTTTCGCAGGTATATCACCGAGTTTGTGCTGAGATGCTGCTTCAGCTGATGCCGGCCGCTTTGGTGCAGAGACTGAAAGGACTTCTGGGCTGATCACCAAGAGTGTTTTATTGCACTGCAGCTCCTCGCAGCACTATGACAGCGCCGATGTGCTGCAGACAGAGCCTGAGAGTCTCTATGTGAGAATGTTGTGAGCTTGGATGCAGAACTGATGCTTTTAAGGAATACACTCAGGTTACACCTAACAGGCCAGCAATGTAAGATCCCCAAAGAGAGGTATTAATAATGTAAACACAGAAATCCACTAATACAAAGAGTCTGCAAGTGGTAGGCAGTGTACAAGTCTTGCTTGTCAAGGAAGAGCAGAGTATTCCTATTTCTATTAAGATACCAGCATATTGCTTTATCAACGAGGGGCTGGGTTTAACTAGGGCAAACACAAATGGAGCCTCGTGGGTTAAAGCAATCAGGCCTCAGAAGTCCTTGAGCACGCAATTACTCTAAACTGCCCAGGGAGGGGAAGCAAATGGAGTGGCCAGCACAGCACAGCACAGCACAGCACAGCACAGCACAGCACAGCACAGCACAGCACAGCACAGCACAGCACAGCACAGCACAGCACAGTGAAACTGATCAATGCTCACTTCACTCTCCTTCATGGCAGCCACTCCACTGCTGTCGGGTTTATGAACACAGGTTGCTCTGCAAAAATGTCACCCGTTAGGTCCCTTTAGAGGGTGACCTGAAACAAACTGAACATGAAAATCTGGAAAATAAGCACATATATGAAGCGAGATGATTCCATTTAAAATGTCTCAGCAGAAATCCCCTTGTTTTTGTATGTATCAAGTGACACTGATGTGTCCCATTTAAAGGAGCAATTTCACATTATGGGAAATATTCTCATTCTTGCCAAGAGTTAGATGAGAAGATTTTGTGTCTGTACAGTAAATACCAGCAGCAGGTGAGCTTTGCTTAGCATAAAGCCTGAAAACGAGCAAAAACAGATACCCTGTCTCTGTTCCAAGGCAATAAAATATATACCACTGATAACACCTGTTGGTCATAAAATAACAAAGATGTAGGCAGATATAGATAGACTTTCTGCTTCTGGCTGTAGGCTACAGCTTCATATTCAGTATTCAGATATGAGAGTGGTGGGAATTCACTGCAAAGAAGCAATAATTATCAGTTGGACAAAAACATCTTTTCCAAAATTCTCATTTTTCATTTACATACACTAGTACACAACTATGGTTTATGTATAATGATTATCCAACCCTAAATTAATTATGGTTATAATATCCACCATATAAACCAACCTTTTATGACATAATGACCATTAAACAAAGGTTATGTGATGACAAACAAGTGGCTACAGTGAGATGTGGTTCAATCCTCTGGAAAAAGCTAATTCGTTTACTTCAGGTTGAGATAAATGTTAATTTCACACACTCAATAATCCACAGAGTTTTAAACAACATATCTAAGCTAAATGAATATTTAATTTCTAAAAGTAAAACACACAAAAAAAGAAGAAACAGTGCTATTAGTATTCAGCAGATTTCCTAAATACATAAAAAATGACCCACTCTTTCAAACCAGCTACATGCTTTACAGAAATGTAACCCAACACACAGACCACAAGTCAACAAAAACTGGAATGGTTCTGTTAAGTGTCCTTTGAGAGAAATGTGACTTAATTGTGAAATTATTCCTGTTATCGTTCCCCTCTGCTGTATATGGGAAGGACTGATCCAGTTTTATCACAGGATCAGGAACAACCAATGGGAACATATGTCAACTTAACCTCATCTGTCTGGCACAAATCTAGGCCCGACCTCTGACCTTTATGTAAGCCAGCTGATAAAGTGGTGCAGGACGTCTGTGAGATCAAACACAATCAGCTCTGCTCAGACACACACACACAGTCACACACACTAAACCCACAAATGTAACAGCACAAGTCACTTGTTTGACAAGTTAAATTAATCCCACCAGGATGTTTGTCCACAGCGAGGAGGTGACTTGGGGTTAACTATTAGAGATGACCTCGCCGGAAGAGGTTCAGCCGAGGCAGTGTAGGTCGCTGGTTCAAAATAAGAATGACACACAATGACGGGATATAAGTAAATGGGAAGCTAGTGAGTAGAAATGACAGAGAAAAGCATGTTTATATAAAGCTTAATAGTGTTTATTCTAGAGTCTGCCACTTGGGCTGCGATGTAATGAGACGGACATTTTACAGAATCCATGGAACAGAGGTTAAAGGAAAATCACACACTCAGTGTTTCCTTTATACTATTCTGCATGTTTTACATGGAAGTCACTCTGCTATATATTTCACAAGGGAGATGTTCTGAAGTAATGCTTGGTTGACATGATTCCAAGGAAGGAAGGCAGCGAGGGTTAATTGGCCACTATTTTCTAGAGTGGAATTTCTCGCCAGCTAATAAATGGATTCAAGATGTCATGGTATATCAGTATTGACAATAATTGTCTTATTTTTAAAAAAATAAATACTGATATTGCATTGGTAACATGCATATAATAATATCCTAAATACCATAAGTATATATCTACACTGTAAAAAAAAATCTTTTTAGCAGTTTTTTCCCTGAGTTGTTTAAGTCACAGATAACGTATAAACAAGCATGTCAAAATCTGTATTTTTACAAATACTAATTGGTTCATTTATTCCGTTTGCCTATAAAATTACACCATTTTATTGGATTTAAATAAGTAAAAATACTATGATTTTAGAGATATTTGCCATTATTTAGAAAAAAATATGTATATCAAGGACAAAAAAAGTATAAATTTACACTAAAAGTATAAGCAAAAGCAGTACATAATATCACATATTGATTCATTTTGATTCACAAGTTTAGAATAGTACTCAAATTTAGAACACATAAAGTTCAAACCAGAAGATTACATACACTGTATAAAAAGACATATAACCTTTTTTTTCCTCACTGTCTGACATTAAGTCACACTAAACCTTTCCTGTTTTAGTCCAGTTAGGATTACCAAAATTATTTTTATTTGCTAAATGCCAGAATAATGAAAGAGAGATTTTTACAGAGAATATTTTGTTACTTTCTTCAAAGTCAGAAGTTTACATACATTTCCTTAGTATTTGGTAGCATCACCTGTATGATTGGGTCAAACATTTTAGGTCTCCTTTCACAAGTTTCTCACAATAGTTGGCTGGAATTGTAGCCCATTCCTCCTGACAGAACAGGTGTAATTGAGTCTGGTTTGTAGGCCTTTTCAGCTCTTTGCTAATCTAAAAAAAGCTAATCTGGCTTTTTTTGTTGTTGCTTTTGGGGTAATGACTTCCTCGCTGAGTAGCCTTTCAGCCCATGTCAGTACAGGACTCGTTTCACTGTGGATAATGACACTCTCTTACCAGCTTCAGCCAGCATCTTCACAAGGTCTTTTGCTTTTGTTCTGGGCTTGATATGCACATTTCACACCAATACACACTCGTCTCTGGGACACAGAACCCGTCTCCTTCCTGAGCAGTATGATGCCTGGACATTCCCATGGTGTTTATACTTGCGTATAATTGTTTGAACAGATGAACGTGGAACCTTCAGGCATCTGGAAATTGTACCCAAGGATGAACCTGACTTGTGGGGTCCACAACAAATCCTGATATCTTGGCTGATTTCTTTAGATGTTCAAATGGTGTCACCCAAGGAAGCAGTGTGTTTGAGGTGTGCCTTAAAATACATTCACGGGTGTGCCTCCAATTAACTCAAATATTGTCAATTAACCTATCACAAGCTTTCAAAGTCATGACATCATCATCTGGATCTTCCCACATAGTTTGAAGGCATAGTAATCTTAGTGTATGTAAACTTCTGACTTTGAAGAAAGTAATAAAAAAAGAACTCAAAAAAATTCTCTCTCTCATTATTCTGGTATTTAGCAAACATAAATAGTTTTGGCAATCCTAACTGACCTAAAACAGGAAAAGTTTAGTCTAATTTAAGGTCAGATTGTGAGAAAGAAAAAGAAAGGTTATGTGTCTTTTTACACAGTGTATGTAAACTTCTGGTTTCAACTGTATATGACAGCAGACGTAAACACAAGACTGGGCTAAGGTTCTTGGAAATACTGACCAGTTAAAGTTTGCCTTGATTAGCGCCAATCGGGATTAAAGGATCATTTTCACATTGTCATTTTGAGCATGTGAGTGAGCACTGCTGGTTATTACAGTTTTAAAGAACTGCTGGCATGGCTGTAATTCCATTTTGTAATTAGATTTTTCTCCAGCTAACAATATTTTTTGTTTATTAAGGATGTTTGTCACTGTCATGTACAGAGTGCTAAGCAATATAACTGTCAACAAGGTATTAGTGAATATCAGATTACAGCTTACAGTGTATTACAAATATTCCATCAGTTATGCTGAGACTCATGCAGGTAAGCTTAGGGTTATGAATGGATGGATGTGTGTAATTTCTTGCGCTCAGTAAATTACACTGCATTAATTTGATTGATCCAAACTCCAAAACTCACACTCTCAGAAGTCAGTTCAATTGGGCAACATTTACGTTTTTCTAACATGACAGTAGTTGCAGATGGGAATCTACAAAAAGCTCCAAGGTGACCAATAATGTACTCATGTAAACTCTCGCTACTGTTTTACTCTGAAATCTACTTCTGCCTCTCAGTGTCACACACTCTAACAGTAGCAACACTCCAATTCATTTTGTCTCGCTGTCCCACAAGATGAGTGCATACTTTCCAGTTTCCCACAAAGACAAAATACCACACCAGCGACAGAAGAAAAAAATGCAGCTTCTGTCTTCCATAAATATGTTACACGACAATGACAGGCTGTTTATTCATAGCTTCTTAGCTGCTGTTAAGGCAGTGGGTTTTGTGAGGGGGGACTTGAGGTAGGGGAGGTGGGGGAGGCTGACCCTCTGGACCCTCTGGACCCTCTGGACCCTCTGGACCCTCTGGACCCTCTGGAGCCTGGAACTTGGCAGAGGGCCTCGGGGAGAGCGTGTCCTTGCAAGGACCAGTCGTCTAGGGTCCTATAACCCACCACTGCTGCCTGACATCTGGGGCTGTCTAGCTGGGCTGAGGCTGAATGCATGCTGGGTAGTCCAGCACACAGGCACACTGCACACAACAGGGTCGGGGGTCAATTCACTTTCAGTTTCGTCCACTAAGGAAGCGTGTTCAAAAAAACTGAAACACATTAGTCATTAATGGCTGGTTTCTAAAACAAGTCTGAGAACAGCGGTTATGTCATCAGCCCTGTAAATAGCAGCTTCAGTTTACATTTGTAATCGGGCAAAGTAAAGGCACACACACATACACAGGATTGTTTTGTTTCCCTTCACAACAGAGCAGCAGAGGTACAGAACCAGGAAGTGCTTCATCTCACTGAGGAGACAGATCACTAGTTCAGTTGCTCCTGAAAACCTGCGCTGCATAAGGCTGAAGATGCACATCAAAAGATCCACTTCAAAGGAAGATTTTTACAAAAACTGAAGTCATGCATCTTTAACTAATACAACTGCTTTATTTAAGCATATTTTTAATAACAACTGTGTACGATGTCCCAGAGATTTGATGCACAATTCTCTCAAGTTTAGAGGAGCTTCCTGCTACTACTTGCCAGGATTTTAATTCTAGAAGGGATGTTTGTTATATTTATTTAGACAATTCTTCTTGGCCTCAAATATGATTTAAAAATGCAGCTCTGTGCAGTATACAGTGAAGCCAAGAAATGCTTTAACAGATGTTATGTTTAGCATGTTCATTATTTTAATGTGCTAGCCTGCTAATGTGAATCTGCATGCTAATATAACATTAAGGTAAATGTCACAATACCAGAAATTTGGTTGTCAGTACCAATGCCATTTAAATTCCATGGTTCTCAACACCAAAAATTATATCAGACAAATGCATGTATTTAAGCATAAAAAGTAAAAAACAAAACAAACAAATAAACAACCCCCCCCCCCACACACACACACACACACACACACACACACACACACACACACACACACACACACACACACACACACACACACACACACACACACACACACACACAAACAATAAACTGCTGCACACACTGTGCTATATTTTGGCACACTGAACAGTAATGACAATCAGGCCTGTAACAATTATTACATAATCACCTGTTTGCAATTATTTGAACTGTTATCATTTAGCATAATCATGAGAATCCTTTCCACTCAACTGTATAAAAACAGCTGGATGAAAATAATATAAATGTCATGTTTAAATCACTATTTCTACACCGATTTCCACTGTGTTCTGCTATGGTTTATTGCCAACAACTGTTTATCTTGTGATGCTTATTAACGTACAAAATTCGACCGACTGTATTTTGATCAACATCTATAGACATTAACATTTGTCACAAAATAAAGCATCACAACATTACTTTTGGAACATTTCAGTTTTCAGCCAAATAAAAAAGCGCAGCCCAGTGATTTGGAGGAATGCCATCAAAGACATGACAGTCAAAGGCACTAATACCACTAAAACTCTAAAATTTAGCTAAAATGTGTTTTTCCATTCATAGAATGAACACAAAAAGTGTGTGTAATAATAATAATTTGCAAGACTATTGTTCATTAACTAAAATGTCTTGATCATCAGCCCTAATGATAATTGCCTACTGTCATTATGTCATATTTTTTTAGTCGGGGCCAAAGTGAACACTATCAGTTTTATTCTGAAAAGTCACACTGCTAGCACAATTACACAACTTTAAATTCTAAAATTTAAACTCGAGCTGGTTAGCCAATGTCATTGGCCAACTGACCTACAATAGATATGTGAGTGTTGGTGTACACGGTGTCAGAAATGGGGTAATATGAAAACTTTTATTTAATTGTTTTTTATAGAACAAAGAGCAATAGAAAATGCTTGTGGCAACTTAGAAATGTTGTCATCACATAGTTTGTCCAGTACAGCATCTCCGAATTCATTGCATACAATGCTGTCTGTACTTTCTGCAGCACATGTAGCTGAGTATGTATCACAATTAAGCAGATGGTGTGGAGTCAAGTGGTGTCTTCACACTAAGCAGCTAACTAGTTTGTGAAATGCATTCCTGGACCGCTTATAAACAAGCACTCCATCATATTACTCTTTAAAGACTACTCCAGTGTACTGATGTATTAATATGTATATGTATAAAAAATATTGTCCAACATATCGATATGGGAATTTTTGAGGCTCCAAAAATCAGTACTGCATCATTATCTCAAAAAGTCCTGTATTGGCAAGGCTCTAATCATTTCTTTATTCTGACACAGTACAATGCAATGCTGAACATGCAAAATGCATGACGTGTCGCATCAGCCCTACACTCATTTCACGTACTGGTTGATTTCATATGTGGCACATTATTGTTACCAAAGAAACGACAACCCAGGGATCAAAATTACTTTATAGAATAAATCAGCTAAAGACGTGTAATGACCAGTGTGCCAAAGAGCCTGTCACCATAGCAGTAAATTCTGTGGAAAATATTCAACTGAGGATAAAACAATTCAAGCAACAGTATTTTCAATGGGTTCATTTCATCCTGTAGTTTGACAAAGGCTAAAATTCATTCCAGATATCTGATGACTGCACCTGGACAAACCATCCATCCATCCATCCATCCATCCATCCATCCATCCATCCATCCATCCATCCATCCATCCATCCATCCATCCATCCATACCCCAAAGCCAAGCCTGAGAACCTCCAGTCAGGCCTTCAGAGACTAAGCCGCGTGCTCTTTTCCACCATTCCCAGCTTATTTATGGAATGCAGCTTTGTTATATTTTTCCATAGCGTAATTTTCCCCTATAAATAGGCACGTAAGGCTCAGAGACTTGGGGTGGGAGTATGAGGGGTCAGTATCTGTTGTGGACACTCATCACTGCCCCCCTCCTTGTCTTGCTCCCCCTATTTTTCCAAATATTTGAGCCCTGACAAATATAGTGCAACGTTAGGGTGATGGGAAACCATTGGACAGTCTTTCTTTTGAATCTACCTCCAATGAAAAAAAAAAAGTTTCCAAGTTATTTTGACCCATTTTTCCACTGACATTAACAAAAACTTTACCCTAATTCTGGTACCATGTCAGCTATTTACAGCTTCTTCATTTATACAAACAGCAAGACTGAATACACAGGCAACAAATAATGTCATTCTGCAGCTTGGACTGTATTATCTGGAGACATAAATGGAATGTGTGTCTGTCTGTATGTTTGTGTGCATAAGTGTCTCTTTTTTCTGCACAAGAAAACAGATAGAGGAGATTAATGAATTGTCTGCTGAGGCATTCATTGCGCTAATATAAATAGGGAAATAAATTATCCTTAATTGGTCACTTAAAGTTGCAGAACAGATGCTGTTCTGGAGAGGCTCTTGCTGAAATGAGCCACACAGGAGGACTCACAACTTGAGCATATTCACTTCTATTGATCCTACTGAAACTATTACCTGTCAAGACTTTAAATTTGAGAATAAAAGCCCTAATTTTGAAGATGGTTGTGTCAATTTTCTCATTTGCGCTGAATACTAATTCAGGCACAGGCTACTAATATTTGAGCATGCTGATGTTAGTAGAACTGGTTCAAACACTGTATCGCAGACATTTCAACAAATTTTTATAAAACTTTATCTTTTAAACACATCAAAACAATTGGAGCATGATTCTATATGCTGCACGAAAGCAGACTTGCCCAGATCTTGTTCACATTTATCTCATATGAACCCGTCTTCTGATTGGAGTTAAAGCTGGATAGGCAGGGTTTTTTTGGCATCACTGGGCAAAAACAATAGCAAGCAATAATAACATGTCAGCATGTTGTATTTCAGGTGGTCTGAGAAGAAACTAGATGTTTGAACTTCCTCTTAGGTCTGTTTTAAGGCTTTAAAAATATAATATAATAACAGGAGACAAGGGACGAACACAGGTCTTTTCAGCAAGAGGGCAATCTTCATATCGGATATTCTGAAAATGCAGTTATGCATGTAAATCCCTTCAGATGGTGAAAAGCCTGATTCGGTGCTGGAAAAGCTGTCATTCCAGCACTTTAACAACTACCTATAGTGCAAGGCAATGAAATAGGTCTGACAACAAACATGTAAAAGTTGTGTTGATAAAGCCGAAGCTCACTCATAGAACTGGAGCTACGTCCAATACCTACTGTATCCTGAGCTTACCACTCCTGGACAGCTGAGCTGCTAGCTTCATTTGGTTAGACAGATGTGTAGGTACATTTACCATGCAAGCTGGAAATGAGTGACTATCTGGAATGTTAATACAAGTTTAGCTGTCTGGTAGCCATAGCTAAATGCTTACAGCTGTGGCTATAGATAATTCAGTTTCATAGTTATTTTCATGTTCTGATCAAACTTGTGTTGCATGTTCATATAGAGCTTGTGCATATGTCCACCCTTGTCCCGGGATAGCTGCAGGAGTTGTGTTTTCACAACCTGGTGATTTTTCCAAATTCCTGCCTATATCAGCTTTAAATCAACAAATCACCTTGTGTGCATGTGGCCAACACAATGTTGAGGTTTGAGAGGTGTATATGTCAGCTCCTCTGTGAGTCTCTGTAACTGACTGTTACTCAGAATACCCTATTTGTTTTTGCAGAGATGTCTAAAGAAATCTTCACAGACCTATTATTCCCGCCTTAAAGGTTGACCAGAATCCCCAAAGAGTCCCATTAAGCACCAACAGACTTCCGTATTATGACAGCAGTACGTACAATAGGACACCAGGAAACTTTCTCTTTCTCTGAAACAAACTTCTGGGAACAACCACAGATAACAATATGTTTAAAGTACAACAGAGCTGTGTGTTCCACAAATATTTTTCCCGCTTCTTCTAGTTTGCAGTTTGAATAATAAGCATAATGTTCCTCAGCACAGAAACAGAAGTGATGCTGGTAATCTACAGAACAGCAGAGGTAAAGGAATGTGATCACTGCTTTTTGTGTGTCTGTCGCATAGACTGTATGTAAATATGGATATAGCCTGAACATGCGAAAAGTGAAGCTAACAGTGGAGTGACTTTTAATCTGCATTCTTTTTAATAGCTAGCAAGGGGTAGCTCCTTTAGTTGCAAAAATAGGTCAGACTGTATAAAAGCCTATGAGAAAATGATGCTACTTCTGACTTGATTAGTTACCTCAGTAAACATTTTCCTACCGAGTTAATGGTCTCAATACTTAGTTTCTACACTTTTTGAATACAGTGTGGTGTTAATTTTGTAAATTATAATCTAATTTATAGTAATACACAATAAAGAAGGGTATGATCTCACAGGTCGCTACTATAGCACCACAATATTGTGCTCGACTTCTCAGTCAATTCCAGCACTTGCTTGTTCCATTGAGTTTCCAGCATAGTGACAAACCAAATTCCAAAGTTTCAGAACGTTGGTCCACAAACCAATGGGACATGTTACAGTCACTTCATCCATCTTTTAGACACAGTCTGTCTGTCTGTTAGCAGGGTTACAAAAAACTAACCAGTCAATTTTTATGAAACTTGGTAGAGAGATGAAACATGGACATAAGAAGAACCCGGTCGTTTTTGATGCGGATCCAGATCACCTTTGTTAAAACTGCGAAATAAAGCATTGGCTTCTGTGGAGGATGTCCTCTCCGAGTGCCTTTCTAGTGTGCCAGCGTCATAGGATGAGGTATGCCTACGTTGTATCTGACTAACAAAACTATTACTAGAGTTTTGATGTTGCCAGTGCATCTCCTCTACATGCACTTCATTTCACATCTCATTGAAGTTGTTTTTCTGTCAATTTAATATGGGGAATAGGGATAAATAACAAGCGTCCCTGAGCAACAACAAACCATTATGTCCACTGTGGGAAAAAAAAAAGGCTGACTTCTGTAAACATTTGTGTCTGAATGTTGCCCACCCCCATAACATTCTCACTTGTCACAAATTGATCTAGAGCTCAGACTATAATCAAAACCATTACTTCTCAACTGTTGCAGAGTAATTGCCAACGAGATGTGCAAACAAAGTGTTATGTCCAAAACCACAGTATTCGGTATCCCTTCTGACAGATGTCAACACACAGAGCCACTCTGACAGAGATGGACACGAACCATTACAGCTGAGTTAAGGGATGCACTGTAATTTACTGGTTGATCAGTTAAACAGCAGGGAAGCAGACAGAAGATTAATCAGCACACACACACACACACACACACACACACACACACACACACACACACACACACACACATACAATGGAGGTAAAGACCAAAAATAAAACTAACAAGGCTCAAACAGACCTTCACAAGAAAACCATGTCCACATTTATAACAACTGCTAAATAAATTGAAATTAGTGCCAATTTTTTTTTAAACAAAATGCTGAATATTTAATGCAGACACCAAATATTATCAAATATTATCTAAATTTTAAACCTAGCAATTTACTAAGTGCAAAATCCGTTTAGAGGAAAGCTGCTGTCAACAGACGTGATCGGTAAATTAATTTAACCATTCAAAAGTGGCTACTCAGTTAAATTAAGTATTAGAGGAAGTGGCATAGGCGTCTGGAAGAAGGCAGTGAGCAGCTAGGCGAACTTCCTCGCCAACCAGCTTAATCATTCCTCAGAATCCCACCTGGGTGAAATCCCTCTGGGCTGCAGGAACCTGACCCGTTAGATGGAGAGCTGGTCCAGTGATTCTCTGATGATTAATTATCATTAATTTAGGAGATTACTGGCCTTAGGATTCCACAACTGAAAGGAAACTTGTGTGTAATATCTGATGGGTCATTACAGCGTTATTTCCTGAAGTTATTTTAATTGTAATGGTGTATTATCACATGGACCAAGTCTATTGGTCTGGAAATGAGACAGCAGATCTGCTCACCTTAGCTGAAATGCACCTGAAAGCATAAATTCATTTCTGCAACCAGTCCAGTGTTTGTTTTCAATCCCTTTTGCCTTGCTTGGCCTTTGGGTCAAACAGTACAGTTAGCATGATATAGACTAATCAGGTCAATGCCGGGAAGTTAAGTCTGCTTCCAGCTCCTAACCGTCATAAAGGGGCCTTGGTCACAAGAACACTCTGCTGCTACTAGCCAGTGGTGTTTGACGATACACACACACACACACACACACACACAGTACAGCACACACACACACACACACTGCTGGAATGACATTGTTGTTCATTCAGAGAAGCAGCTTGCTGTCGTAGCTGGCTGCGTTTGTTGTTGAAAGGTCCCCTGGGTGGAGATTCCTTTGGGCCTCAGTCATAAGGAGAGGCATCAATGGGAAACCAGTGGGGATAAATGAATGGGCCTGTGGTCAGGTGCTGCTCTGTTATGTGAGTGTGGTAACTGCTGAATGGTGAGCACATCACACAATAATGACAAGAATTGGAAGTGTTTTAAAAGAGTAAAAACAAGTAGAATTAGAACTACGTTTTCTCTGTTATTATGTTGCACGTTAAGATTCCTGAGTGAAAAAATGTCTTCAAATAGAAACTTTTAGCACAGTTAACCTGATCTGTGGATTAAAGAATTAATTACTCAAATATTGGTAATACATGTGATTATTAGTTGTGTTATTATCTATAGTCGCATATTGATTTGTATTTTTTTCCTTAACTCTCTGAGCCCCAAAACACACAGAGAGAATAGTCATACTTTTTACTTTCTGAGGGTCCATAAACTTCTTATCTATGACATGCAGTTCAGTTGGAAAATGAAACCTAATCTGAGCTTTCATTCAGCTTTCATATCAATAAAATTTTTAAAGTACTTCTGTGAAAAACAAATATGTGCTTGTCAGCACAGCCAGTAATTCATTAGTGATTCTGCTGTGGCCAACAGTCATGCAACAAAAATTCAGGGAGTTTTCACTCATACTGGGCTGAACTGCAGGCTGTGTTTACACAGAGCAGATAGGAGACAAGTATGGAAACAAATTAAACACATAAATAGTAAAATATCTTTAGTATGTCGAGTCACCAGTATTGACAACACGTATTGTATATGTTGATTCCAAGTTTTCTCAATTTTTGTGAAGAAATTCAACCTATTTTAGATTTATGTCATTGTATATTGTTATACTGCACAAAAGGCATTGTTTATACTTCTTGCCATGGTTGTGTCGTTTCCATAGAGCAGCGGGACTATACATTGCAGTGAAAAATGAGTCCAAAAATGTGACAGCGGAGGAAAAAAAAATTAGAAATTGCCCAGCATTCAGAAGGCTTATTGTTTCATCAATTGTTATATAAGTTATTATCATATCATATCACATCGTCTTGCTCTGCTTTTATAGAAAATGTTAAACTATTTTTGAGGACTCATCCTAAACTTGGAGTCGTACACATAATTTATCTAGTAAGATATGATATGAGCGACCGGCTAAGCTCACATATTATGTAAAACCACATTTGACGTTTTGGCTACTGTGTGTTGAGTGTTTGACGGCCCTCTGCAGCTTTGTAACTTTGTGCAGCTCCTTTGTGTGCTTTGTTTGCTAAAACATGTCGGTTCTGACTATAAATGTTAAAGGATAAATGCTTAATTACATCCTGTAGGTAGGTTTATATGTGACACATATTTAAAGTTAAATATAAATCAAGAATTAGCTCATTTGGCACAATTCTTAGCGGCAGAAGGAATTTTTATTTGCAGTAAATGGCTCGACTGTTGCACTGCTCCTATCTGGTCAGTTCAGACTGTTAAACATCAGTTCCAGATGATTCTGGAACCAGAAGCGAGAGAACACTTCACACCAGTTTTAAAGGTCTTACACTGGTTGTCGGTTCGGTCCCGTATTCATTTAAAAACAGTTTACTGTAAAGAACCCTGTGGTCTGACTCCACATAGCCAGACCTATTTCCACAGCGCTGTGTCTGTGCTGGAGAATGGTCTGGCTACATGCCATATTTCTCATTATAGGAAGGAAAAAACACTCATTTGTTTTTCTTCAAACAAATCACAGTTGTCTTGGGCAGCACTAAGCCCAGGATGCAGTGATGTTGCCCCTGCAAAATAGTGTTGCTGGTGAATTTTTTTTGTTTCTTATGTGCATGTGGAGAGGCCAGCTCTGTCATTAAGATGACAAAGAAAAAGGAAAAAAAACAATTTAAAAGACATGACTGTGATATAACCTTTGCTTCTAAAAAAGACAGACATGATGTGACAATCAGTCACCTAAAAATGAAACCTGTTTATACTTAAACTTTGGATAAATGCACTGGACTTAACAGACAAGGGAACAGATTAGCACATTGGTCAAGTCGGTGTCATTGGCGTATGCTGCTGAAAACAGACGTGGCAAATCAACTCGTACTGATGATGGCCATGCGAGACTTTTTTCTGAGCTGTGTTCAAAAGTTGCTTTGTTCCTCAAAGATAAATGTAAGAAACAGTTTTGTTGCCATTTGTGCTTGGAGGTTGGAGTTGTTGTTTTTCATAACAAAAGGAGATTTTAAAAACTATTACACTCAGATAATGGAAGCGGAGGAGAGTGCTGCATGAAATATGTGGCGGAAATCGCAGACTTATTACACACAGTCTGCACTCAGTGAGTCAGGCTGTGCACCAGTTCACTTGTTGAACTGGTTTCATTTTGGCAATGCAGCCTTTAGTTTTCAAGCTCTCTGGCTGAGGATCTGCAAACAGCTGAAAGTGGTGATATCTGGTTCTTGTCTGTTTTGTTCAAAAAATGAAAACACTGAAGATAAAGTATCGAGAAAAAAAAGAAAGTCATCTGGGTCATCTTTAAACACAAGCATGAAATCCGCTTTATCAGCCTGGCGTTTAACTAGAAAGTATTTAGAACATTTTTTTAAATTAATTGTTTATTTTACTGAATTCATCATTAAATCATTCTGTTAATCATTTTTATTGATTTTATTTGCCGGGTTGCAAATTGTTATACTTTGCAAATTTAAACTGTCTTGTTATCAACCATCTGTACAGAATTACTGTGTGGATGGTTCTATCGCAAATAAAGTGTTATTGATTGATTGATTGATTGATTGATTGATCATTTGAAAAATAGCTGCTTATATTCAATTCATGTTGTGCTTAATCATGTACAAATCAAACAGTGTGACACTTTAACAATGTAATGATCATCCGGCATTTTAACTGTGGTTTCATCCACTAAGCGAGTCTTTTAAACAGCTGATGAATTACCTAAACTCTAACAGTGAATGCCAACATGATCACCAGCATTAATGCATCACGTATCGCTGTCGCCAGCTGTTACTGAATCATTTGACGCACTCTCCACTTGTGACCCAGAAAGAGCAATTAAACACCTGAAAACACTCATTTTTGGCACCAAGTACAGCAGCTTTAAAACACATAATTAATACCTCAATATCGACAATTAGCCGGGGCGAAATCCTTAAAGCTAGAATGAGCTAAGTACTCAATAAAAAAAGCTTCTGTGCTTTGTGCAATAAGCTTTGAGAATGTGGAGGAAAACACGGAACCTGCACGAACATCCTGTATACTTATTGTTTTTATTGCATTTCTCACCTACAGATTCAACAAATACATGCTCCTCGGAAAATATTGACTTCTTATAGATTTGCTCTCAAAATGGTCACATAAATGCCCTAAATACGAATATTATAACGGCGTTTCCAAATGTAAATATGCACTTTCATCAGGATTTTAACACTTGGTATCACTTTTAGTGAAATCTTAAGTAAAGAATCGTAGTTCAGTCTTATGCATTTCCAGTTTAAATTTTGAATACTGCAGCACACCATGGTCTGGTTGTACCACACTATCATTCCGCTACACACGGCTTGTTTGTGTTTCTTTAAACCCATCACAAATGTCTTGGGTGGTATCATGCAAAGGATGCGGCTTTGGTGTTTACTTGCCATACTGACAGGTGGATACTGGGGGGGGAAACATCAGTAGTGGGAATTGTTTTGATGAAACATTTTCATGCAGAGAAATGAACTCTGTTATTAAAATGAATAATAATTAGAAAAAATTTAGCAGGTCTGCCTTACTGCATAACCCAAATCCTCTGCAAAATTTTTAATTTTCAGTGCGGTAAGTTGCTACCCAGAGGTTGTTGCTGCTGTTTCCTGTAGTGAAGTGGATTTAAAAAATGGTCACACGTAGACAGCAATAGCAGAAAAAGAGGATGAATCTGGCTAAAATAAGCAGCTAATGGCAGGTTTACACTCACAGCCTACATCCAGTGAGTCACACTATTTCATACCCAACAGATTTGGTCCAGACTATTTAGTTTGGTCTGAACCTGCACTACGATGCGGACCAAACAGCCAAACTTTGGTCCAACAAGGATAACGTTACTTCTTTTACACCGACAAATCAAAGATAAGATGGTTTTACCTCAGCTGACGTATTTCAACTGCAGCTGCAGTCTTCTTCAGAGCGTCATCTGACGTGTGCTGACGTGTCCTTTTTATCAGGTGACCGGTCTGACAGATCTGTCAGAATCTGTCAGATAGGCCACGCCCCCCGCCGTTCGGTGGTCTCTGGAGGATGGAGTCCCAGGTGTGCGAGAGGGTGTAGTCCCCTTCATCCCGGTTCATGGAGCAGCTCGCCCGCTTCCTGATCTCCATGGCCTCCCTGATCCATCGTTTATGCTTGTTGGTCTCCGATGTTACAATCCTCCCCCTGTCCCAGTCCATGATATGATTATTTCTTTTGCAGTGATCCGTGATGGCTGATTTTTTGTTTTCTTGTTCGGCTTTTTCTTTTTGTATTCTTGTGAGTCGTCCGATTGTTTCCTTTTCGCATTCTGTCTGGTGTTCTTTTCGTCTTGTGTTGAATGTTCTGCCTGTTTCTCCAATGTATGTTTTCTCGCAAGATTTGCACGGAATTTCATAAATGATGTTGCATTTCTTGTCCGGTTCTATTTTGTCTTTGGGG
Organism: Amphiprion ocellaris; assembly: GCF_022539595.1. NCBI lineage: Eukaryota > Metazoa > Chordata > Actinopteri > Pomacentridae > Amphiprion > Amphiprion ocellaris. Next base: position 29,033,659 of record NC_072769.1, on the reverse strand, counting down.
TGGACTAATAGCTGTCGGAGTTTTGTATGTGGTTTTACTGCTGTATTGATGTTGTGTTTTTTCATTATGCGCTGTATGGGTTCTGTTATCCCATGGATGTATGGGATGGTGAAAAAAAGGACACGTCAGCACACGTCAGATGACGCTCTGAAGAAGACTGCAGTTGCAGTTGAAACATGTCAGCTGAGGTAAAACCATCTTATCTTTGATTTGTCGGTGTAAAAGAAATAACGTTATCCTATGATAGTCAACGACAAAAATGAACATCATCCAAATATTTGGTCCAACAAGAAGAGGTGGATCAGTTCCAGGTCAAACAAGTCAAACAAAACCATGGTGTGAGTCATTTTTCATGTGAAAACATTTTGGGATGGCTCAGACTTTTGAAGCAATCACAGAAAGTTATGGTAGGCTATCATTAGAAAGGTAAGATTAGTCACAGCAGCACAATTTTAATATAATTATGTTCCAGCTAAATTATAAATAGCAAACTTGAAAAAAAAAAATCATAAAATGTTTTTAAGAGGATGAAAGAGATGAGAGGATATAAGAAGATGGGATAGAAAGGCCACTTGAAGATACAGAAACTAAAGCATCAGTGTACAAATAATACATTAGAAAAAGCTAATTCATTTACAGACCAAATAATGTCAAACACAGGCAGACATAGCCAACGTTAATGATGACAACAGATATGTGAAGCTTTTTAGCGTGCTTGCACAATTGTGATGAGAACCCAAAACTGACACGATCAAATGTATGCAACAGAAAAAAAAAAAAAAAACATGAACCTTGGATCTGAATTTCAGGTGTTCAGATAAATCCATAATGTATAGCTGGAGCTGACACCTTTACTAGCCATAACTTAATGGCATGTTAGTAGTAAATGAACATTTGAACTCTGTATCAGTCAGTCAATAGGTGATAATAGACTTCTGTCCCTTCGTCTATCATTTTCCAGCCATAATTGTGCTTTAATCAGAGATTCTACAAAGCCTTCAACAAAGACTGTTCATTAACACCATGTGGAAATGATCTTAAATTATTCTTCTCAAACAATTAGGGTCTTGACTCTGTAAAGCTCTAATGGCCATAAAGCCTCCTTCAGTATTAATAATTAACTATTCCTCATAAAAATCACAATTCCCTTTAAAGTGGCTACGGTTTTTGTTCCTTAAGGATAGATCCAAATAAATAAATAAATATTTTAGGGTTTGCTCTTATGTTGTATATATTTTAGGGTGTGTTATATAGTCTATTTTCAATGCTGCTATTCGGACAATACCAAACCGATTTTCATTGTTTTCTGTAACAGTGACAATAAAGACCTATTGTATTGTATTGTATTGTATTGTTTTGTATTCTATTCTATTCTATTCTATTCTAAAACTGGTATTCCAATGAGTTTGAACATTCAAGTCTCCCAACGCAAGAAATTAGGATTAAAAGACTTATTCGCTACATAGGTACAGCAAACAGCCATCTGCAATGGAAGCAAACTGGACAGGAATAATAATTCAAGCTGGAGGGTGAGCTGTGGATAGGGTTAAAGCTTAGAGACTGAATCTGGGTCTGGAGGGTCAGCTGGAGCAGTGGCTGGGGCCTGCAACCCATAGTGGGGCTCTACTAGCAGTTCCCTCCCTTGCTGTTAGCTGGGAGACTCCAGAGAGGGAAAAGTTCCACTGCAGGCATACCAAGAGAACTGAATGACCTAAAAATGCATCTGCGTCTGTACAACAAAGACACATAGGCAGATATCTGGTTTCTGTCCGCTTTGTTTCTTCATTTGGATGTGGCACGAAAAAGACAAAAGAAAAAGCTCTGAAAACACTGTATTCCAACTGCTTTTTTTTCCCCCTGTTTACACTTACATAATACATCTGTGCCACGTGCGAGAGAGAGTTTTTCCAGGTGGTATAAAGGAAGACAGCAGGGTTGATTTCATTTGAACACCCTGAGTCAGAGTTTTTACAGGAGCTGTTACATCTAAATGTGAAAATAGAATAGGGATGACCCCCCTCAGATGAAGATGTGTTTTTCAAAAAGGTATCAAGTGACTAAAATGTCTGCAATGTGGAGAAAGTGATATTTAAATGTGAAAACTGAAAGCAGAAACCAAACCTACTGTAATGTTTGCAGTATCAGCAGGAAGAGCTGCACTCAATTCGACTAATATGAGGTGCTACTTTTAAGCGGAACAACTTTGTGATTACAATTTGCTCACTTTGGCAGCGTGAGGGCATGAAATGGCATTAAAATGCTCACATGCACTTTTGAGAATGACACTTCATGGCCCATTGGCTGTTGCTAATAAATGCTAACGGGTGGCTGGTGCGAATTTCTCAGAAACTGAAACAGCAGTGTGAGAATTTTCCAAATGTCCCCCCTCCCCAAAATGGCTTTGAATGCTTTCCCACAGATCTCTAAAATCCATAAAGTCTCATTAATAGTTAAATAATGAGGTGTCCTGCAAGAGCGAACGTCTTGATGCCATTTTTGTTATTTTATTAGGGTCCGAGCACCGAATGGTGCGAAGACCCTATTGGAATGCAAGGAATTATTTATTATTATTATTATTATTATTATTATTATTATTATTATTATTATTATTATTATTATTATTATTATTATTTTACCGTCTTTTGAATTGCCTTTTTGGCGGCCTTATCATACCCCAAAACGCGTCAAACGTGGCATGCTCATCAGGACTGGCGAAAAATTTGATATTTTATGGGAGTTGCGCATGTGTGTGGGAAAATGGCTCCATAGCGCCCCCTGGAAAATTGAAAATTTGGTCATTAGGCCAACTTGAACGACTTTTCATCTACAGTTACAAAATTTTGTCTACATATTCAGCACATCAGGAAACCCAAAAAAGTCAATCATGGCCACGCCCTAAACCCAACAGGAAGTCGGACATCTTGAATTAGCTGTAAATTTTTCAAAATTAATAACTCATCGGAGATAAGTCCAAGGGACGTCAAATTTGGCCAATATATGCAAACACGCGACCTGATGAAAAGTTATCAAAATGTTCATCTCATTTCAAAGGGCGTGGCCATGGCGACTCCCAAAAAAATGGATCCTTCGCCATGAAACAGGAAGTGGTGTCTAACTCTGCTGTACATGCTCCAATCTGCCTGAAATTTCACATGTGTGATCAATGTCCAGCCCTGACGACATCCATGTGGTTATATACATTCACAGTCATAGCGCCACCTCGTGGTAGCAGGAAATTGACATTTTTCACACTTTGATATACTATTCTCAGCACGTTGATTAGATTCACCTCAAATTTGGTGACATAAGCCAGAACACATTGATGATGATTCCCAGAGAAAATGGTGGCTCGACATCAAAGGGCGTGTCTGTGGCGGCGCGGCGAATTTCGATTTCTCGCCATGAAAATTGAATTATTAATATCTCAGTTTGAAATGTCAGATAGTCTGAGGACTGAAATGTGCAAAGTGTCTTAGTACTTCTCTGTTAGTTAGAAATTTCTGTTTAATCGAAGCCTTAAAAGTTGTGAACATGAGTCTTGATTTCACATTTAGAGTATCCATTTGAGTTTTGGTGAGACGTTCACCTGTGTGCTATTTAGAAATGGTCCAGAAACTTTGATTGTATTCACTGAAAAGTATAGTTAATGGTGATCAGAAGGTAACATTAGTTTGATCAATGATTTCAACTATTAGTAGACTTTATGAGGGAAGCAGTTTTGAGAAAAGAGTTATTAGTAAATCAATTCATAGTGCAACCCAGAACATTGAAAGAGGAACTGTTTGAAGAAACAACCAGATGTTTTTGTTTCAGAATAGAAAACGTTTTAAGATATGTAAATTTATTTGTTTTTTTGGATTTTGTTATTGTGTCTTCTGTGTAATTAGATATTCAAAAGTGTCACTGGTGTTTTTCAATTTTTTTGTCTGTATTTAGATTCATCTTAAAAGTTTAGCCTTGGTCTTTTGTCATTCTTTAGGATTTTATAATATTAGATTAGATGTCCAAATGTTTTGTCTTTTTAATGTGTAATTGTTGAGTGAAAAGTATTATTGGATGTGATGAGTAAAAATATTATTTTCAATATTAAATGTTTAAACTCTTGTAGTTTGTAATTGTAAGAACTTGTAGTAGATTTTAATGTGTAATTGTACATTTAAAGTTTTCATAGTAAATTGTGTTTAATTCCTAGTAAAAGTGTTATTGTCTTTAAGGTGTTTATTTGTAAATAAACATTTAACTATTTAAATAAGTGTACTAGTCTCTTTCACTTTTTGTTTGGATAGGCGTAGTGAGAGACAGCCAGACAACGGAGTTAGAAATAAGAGGTAGGCCAGCTCATACAGCATGGGGTGAACAAGCGGGAGTCGAACTCGGGCCTCAGCGGCGGGGACCAAGTACATACGTCAGAGGCGTAACCCGTAGAGATACATGAGCACACGTTCTCGCCTTGAAAACGTGTATAAATCCAATAGAAAGTCTAGGGATAGAGTTAGGGTTACAGAGCAAGGTCCTTACAGCATTAATGAAAAATAAGGTAAATTTAATATGACACATAAATATTTTTAATATTAATACTAAGCAACAGAATAATCCGAGAAATTAATCCGCGGTTTTCCCTTGAGCATTGTGGGTCTAAATATCCTCTAACGGAGACGGAGACGTGCAACCACAATGCTCAAGGGAAAACCCCAACTTTATTTTATGAATTTTTTGGGTTGAGTGGCTTAATATTAAATTATGAAAAAATTTTAATTTTTTTATCAATTTTTTATGATACATTACAACTGTCAGGACCTACCTCTCCAACCCTAACCCTTCCCCTAGACTTTCTTTTGGATTGGTACACCTTTGCTGACATACAACATGTGCGATTATGGAGCTCTGCAGGTTAAGCCACTGACGCATGTAGTAGGTCCTCAACGCTGAGACCCTGGTTCGATTCCCGCTCGTAACCCCGTGCTATATTAGTTCTCATTCTTATTTCTACCCCATTGTCTGGCTGTCTCTCACTACGCCTATCCATCAATTAACTGCAAAAGACTACAACACTTATTTACAAATTTCCTGTTTATTTATTAAATACAATTCTTTAATTTCTTACATCTTTTTTTCCCCCCATACTTTATAAAAGTTTAATTGTCTTAACTTTTTCCCATTTATTTAATTGCTTCTTTTTTATGTACTTTCTTTCTTTAATCTTCTTCTTCTTTCTAGAATTTAACACCAACCTTAAATTTTGGGTGATTTTTACACATTTTGAAAAGCTATCAACTCAAACAGGGTAACACCGAGTGAGCTGAAATTTGGCCAGGATGTACTTCAGGCATGGATGATCAAAAGTTATCAAAATGCTCACCTTAAGTCTGAGGGCGTGGCCATGGCAGCCTCGTGAATTTTGATGCTTCGCCATGAAAAATCAACTGCTGTGTAACTGCCCTAAACATGCTCCAATCTACCTGAAATTTTACACGTGTGATCAGAGTCCAGCCCTCGTCGCATCCATAGGCCGACATGCATTCTCGGTCGCAGCGCCACCTGGTGGACGTGCGCGGATTCGCCGACCAGCAAGGATGCGAGGACCCGTCCAACGCTGCTTGCAGCTTTAATTCATTATTGATGCGCTTCACGTGGGCAGCTGAAATGAAACACGGCCTCTGCTGAAGTCTCTGCTGCAAACTAGGCTCCATCAGCTGATTGTAAAAAAGCGCTGGTGTCTTTCGGGCCTGTGAAGGGCCCGTATGGGGCTTTTCCTCCTGCCAGTAAATGGAGAGACGGACAGTGTGCCTGGTGTTATCAATGAAGCCAGCCTCTTGGCTCTCCAAAAAGTGCAGCTTGGAAGGCGTCCATAGCAGGGCATTAGGCCTGGAGGTTTGTGTCGTTTGTAATTTATAACACCGAGGGAAATGGGCAAGAGGACAATATGGAGAGAAGAGGGAGAGAGGGAATGTGGGAGGAGGGGGATGGGACTTGCTGCACAAGCAAGTGGCTCTGCTTCCCTGAGTGTGCTGCACAGAGCTGGTTACCAGGCTGACTGAGCCACACAGCTTTCTGTCCCTCTCAGGAACAGCCTGAATGGGCCTGATTTTTCTTTTAGCCGCAGTCAAAGCTAGACACAAACTAGATAAAGATATAGTTGCATATAAGCAGCGTTGGAATAAAGCAAAGTCCATTTGCTCAAGCACTGTACTTAATACAGTTTTGAGGTACTTTACAGAACAATTTTGTTTTCTTTCTCATACTTCTACTGCGCTGCACTTATCTGAGGTTTTTGCATACAAAACAGGGAAGAGTCAATGAAGTATATTATGATTAACCAAATGACTAAACAGTAAATACAAAAAGAGCTGAAATGATTAGTTGATTGACAAAAATATTTGTCTCATGACAATTATTATTTCTCATGCAAATGGCCCAGGACTATTAGTTTGAAAAAGAAGTATTTGATAACCATCATAACCACGATGAGAATAATAATTGCAGTTCTATACAAAGAAGTCACAACTACACCCAGATCAGCCAACTAGAACATCAAAATTATAGCTTATATTAACACATCAGCATCAACAATCTAACAATAAATAATAATAGAGTTTTTACAGCGTGGTATCAGTACTTTAGTACTTTAGAAAAGGTTCTGAGTATTTTCTCCACCACTGTATTCAAATGAAGAGGAGAGTAACTGTGGTGGGGAGAGTGGTACTTGATGTAAAATACAAAAATGGAACAGCAACAGCACCGTATTGCACAAGATTCAGAGTGTTTGGTAGTCGCTAGTCCAACCCTTACTGCACATCAGAGACTCAACAGATGTCAAAGAGATGCCAGTTTCAGCTGCAGTAGGCAGAAATCTGGAAATATGGCGTCTTTCTAAAGCTCTTCCCTTTGCAGCGGTTGTGCACCAGGAATTAGTCCTGCAGGCAAGTTTTACTGTAACATCCTAAGCTTTCATTCAGCAAAACTGACCTGATAGCATGTGGATGCCACAACACAATCCCCACTGCTGCTGCTCATTGCAGACAGTGCTTGACGTGTTTACATAACGGGACTTCCAGGAAGTGTTACAAGCACTGCAGAAGTAGTAGAAGCATCATATCGCTTCACAAGGAGACTACTTTGATGAGGATGCTGGCCAACTTTAAACCAAGGTTGATGCCATCAAAACTTTTTCAGGGCATATTCACGCACTTTGAACATGCAAAAATAGTGAAGATGAATGTCAACATTCATTTTTAGCTTCTAACGTAGCTTAAACGCCAAACTCCTGCGTGAAAGTCCTCTGTTTAACCCACGCAGCCAAAGTCTTCTATTATGGGCTATGTTTTCTAAATTCTGTAAATGAGAGCCAGACGGAGGTGCAACATGCAGATATATCATTAATGGGATTTTTTCAGTGGTGCCCAGAAAATATTGCCTATCCCAGCATTAATCACTGTTAATGGCTTTTATAGAGTAAATAATCATTGGCCCCAGAGCTCAACAAAAGAAACCAGTAGGATTGACAGTTAGGGGGAAAAAAATAGCCTGAATCTCACAGCAAACCTGACATTTACAGGGAAATGCACAAATTTGCACATATCAGCGTCTTGCTAATAAGATTCCTAATTAGCATACAGCGACACTAATAGCAGCAATTTCCCTTCATTTCATAAGAATGACATAATGCACACCACCCAAATTACCCTGATAATATCTTAAGGACATAACTACAGTCAAAACAAACATTTCCTCTCTCCACTGACAAAATTAATGACTTTTTACAGACGAGTACATTCAGGATCTTTTTCAAATATGAAATATATTTTTGCTTTTGAGAGATGAGCCCTGTCATTAAATGCAAATAGAGCATTTTTTAAAATTATCTTGATGACATTACAGTTTAAGACGGATTAAGCTTTTGTGGTTTTCTAGCTGTGGAGGAGAATTTCTGATTACAATCTTGACTGAATGGTCTTAACGTCTATTCATTCTTTTAATGTGAGAACCGCCATTAAGCTCCCGATTGCATTGAATCGTTCAAGCTTCTCACATTGTAATGTGATCACTATCACACTGAGATGGATGGTCATTTGGCCTTTGATTAAACAAGATGTGAGCTGTTTAAATGATTTAAAGAGACAGACATTTCCCTCCCACTCAGGTAAATTAGAATTAAATTCAGACCAACAGTTAGTAGCAACAAATGAACTTCCACTATAAGCACAAGTGTCTCAGTCTGCTGTTATAGTAATCGCTCTTCAACCAGGTCAGGTATAAAGTCTAAATAATCTGTCAAGGAAGGAAAAAAAACACACACGCAGGTCCAGTGTGATCTCTGTTTTGGGAATTGGCTTATTAAAAGCAACGTGGGGGTGGTTGCATTCTAGATTGCATAATAACAAATTTTCCTCAGCAGGGCATGGATACAGATCCTAGGCAACATGTGCTGGAAGCAGACTCAGCTCCTTAACTACATGCACAACAGAACATTACCGAGGCCATTCTTCAGGAACAGTCATCATCAGAGACTATCAGAAGGTGTATGAGTCACTAATGAGTCTGTGCTCAAACTATTAGGAAGAAAAGATGTGGACTGACATGCAGCGTTGAGGGGAAAAAGCTGTAGGCTTTGAAATCTGTGCCTTTTAGATATTTTCTGCCCAGAGACCTCAGTAATACAGTAATATCATTATACTTTCTACAACAGGTGCCTCAGGTTCAGTCTACTCACCTCCTTGCTACAATATACGACTTATTCTTAACGGACTCCAGTGATAAAAGTATATCATGATGTCCATAAAAGCCCATTGTCAGCGTACTATAAGCAGCCCACTGATTCATCAGGATTACGTACAAAGAAATCCGCCGTACAGAGGCGAGCAGGTCAGATGGCAGAGGTTTAGATCAAAAGTCCCCCATAAAAGAAATCCACACAATTTGCTCTTCAAAGTGGCGCTTCATAAGAAGTCATCTTCATGCAACAGGGACCTTGTTGTGCTTGTGATTTCTTTTCAGTTTTTTATTGTACCTTTTGTTGGTTGCACTCAAGGTTTGCCAAGTGGGGCGAATTTGGAGGCTAAAGTATTTTCCAGCTTTTGCCAAATATAGCAGGCTGACACTGACACAGTTGTTTGTTTGGTGAACAACAAAAGCAGGAGTTGTAGGGCAGTAAGAACTGTGTAGCCTAAGTGAGAACAGACCGGCCTGCACACATAACCTTATTTTTTTGATATACATTACACTCAGCGGCAAATAAGGATCACTGTGGACAGATTGCACGGAGTGTTTAGTGGTAAACACATAGTATGGGGTTCCAGGGAGAAAATAAATGTAAAGAAAAGTCATAATGCCAGATCAGACAGGCTTTGGGGAATGCACTGCGTCGTGATTCACACTCCTCAAGTGGTGTACTAATCGGCTCTTAAAAGCCTTACATGTTGTACCAGAATCTGAAGAATGTAGGCCAATTCAAAAGCCAGTATTGTAACACAACAACATCAAGAGTTCAACCCAGTCAATATCTAAATCACCAAAAGTCAACTCTATTCTTTCATTTCTATTTTACGCTGCAGTTAAGAACTCTTTTGAATAAACACAATTAATTCCATATTACATCACGTGCAGTTTCATATACTGCAATGTCACATATTCAACACTGGCAGCATTTGTTCAGAATCAAAGAAAACCTTATATACTGATGGACTTAACGCTTTATGCAGTTTAGTACAAATAGCATGAACTTTGCATACTGCTTAGTATTCAGAATAATTTTACTACCCCTAGTTTTTCTCATTTTATTGTGAAAATATAAATGGAATCATTTTAAATTTGCATTGAAAAATCAAACACTTTAATTCCAAAACTATGTTACTGTGGTGCTGAAACAAGGGGAAAAAAACAAGTCCAGAAGCCAGACAATGAGCAAACACAAGGACAGTGAATGTTAATAATGTCAGCTTGTTTGGGTAAGTGAGGCTGAAATTGAGGAAGAGCATCCTTGAAGCTGCACAATACAAAATTACTGTACTGTTTAAATTGCTCATGGTGGGGAAAAAAATGCAGAGAATTATCTCCTTACAGTGCAGCTCTACAGATCATTTTAGCATCTTTGAGCTCTTCGTTTTGGTTTTCCTGCAGAAAGTCATCAATCAGCTGACAACTACCTGCTCAGCACAAAACAACGCAGAGACAACAAACACCGTTAGACTGCAAACCAACTTCATGTGTATTCAGTCTGCAAAACTGAAGGCTTAGTTTAACCATTGCTTTTGTGTAGGTATGTGTCCTTTCTTTTGAGGTCTCATATCAAGACTGGATGTCCACAATTAGTCGATTAAGCAGAGAAATGCTGCTACCCTCTGACACTAGTCAGTTAAATTAATTATTTATATTTTATTCATGTACAACATGGATCTTGAAAAGCCAGCAAAGCGGAAAGCTGGACAGATGCCATCTCATAAAACCAGGGCTGTTCGGCAGTATTTTGATTTATAATATAGAAATAGAGTTGTATGTAGGCTGTATCAGGAAAAAATGCCATCTAACCACACATCACAAAGAATGCGTAAGCCACATTTAGCACGTGAACGGTAACCTGCAAGGACATAATGCTGCTGGTGTTAGCACCGTTAACGTTAGCTACCATTTGTAAACCAATATAACATAGTTAACTTGAATGCCTTGTGATCCTGCTTGCTTTGAAAAGATAATGCAGAAAAAATGACAGCAAAAAAATAATGCTTCAACTCAAGGCAAAGGCTTCCAAATACACAGTGCCAGGGCACAAACCGATCACATCCATATTAGAGAAAAGTCAGCGTTTTCTTACTTTTAGACAAGCTGAGTTTAAAATTTAACTGACTGGAAAATTAGTTTTTAGGAACATCTCAATATAGATTCTTTCTATTTCTGTCTCTTTCTCTGTCTCAGTCACTTTTTAAGCAGGTGGTTATACAGCATTTTCAGAATCAATCAATTTATTTCCATTCCTGACACCAACATACGGTTTTCAAAACCAAAAAATGTCCAACCCAGATCTATAGTAGTGTTGTATCTTCGATGGCTTACATTAGTTCATTGCGTCAGTCTGAATGGAGTAAAAATTAGCAACTAGCTGGCGAACACAGCGGAACACTTACCAGCTAAATAGACCAACATCTTCCTCAGCAGTTAGCAGAGGCTAAAACGTATGATTATATACGGTGTATACGTACAAAATTTGTTTTCAGGTGTTTCAGTTGTTACCAAGTGACAAAGAAATAAATTAGTGTGACTTTAAACTCACAAACAAAGCATTAAAACCATTCCTGCTGGCAAACATAACCCAACTGTGACACAAAGGCAAAGAAATTTTCACTATGATGGATCACCAACAGCACTGTCCAAAAAGTTTCTACAAAACTATGCCATGCTTTGGAAAAACTGATGGCAGTGATTTATTAATGACTTTTAGTAAATGGGCTAAAACATGCACAACAGCTTGTGTGGGCTAAGTAATGAAAACAACAGTTACTAAACAACAGGTTGCTACAACAGCAAGTTTTTAGCTTTTTTTGTGCTGCCAAAATGCATTTAGTTGATATAAAACCTCAAACACTTGCTTAAAAATATATACAGGTAGTAATAATAGAAAGAGAAGAAAACTGTAAGTAGATAATATTAGTTTTCAAAAAGTATGTAGTCCCAAACGACAGCATATAAGGGTGAACAAATGAGTGAGAAAAGAACAGCATTAATATGAAGACTTTATCACTCTTAAATGAACATGTCAGTCAGTTAACATACTATGCAGTTGGAAACGTGTATTATATTCTTGCTACATGGACCTTTTTTTTTTTTTTTAACGCGCAATTAAATTCCACACAATAGAAAAATCTATTATTAATGCCGTCTCCTGTAACACCAAGTATACTGGAATGATTCAAGGTAATTAGTTCTGATAAAGTGGGCGGCTGGCAGAAGGAGTCCTGCTGAGTTCAAAGGGGTGTCCCTCATCAGGAAACATTAAGTGTTCTTACCAACGTGATGCCATTTAATCCCAACACTTGTTGCAGCGTTAGCACCAAGGGTTACCGGGCAAACACTCCAACAGGCTTGCTAGATATTTGCTATGATACGCTCCATACAAACACCCCAGAAAAGAGCAAAAACCATTTAAAGAAAAAACACAAAAGTGCTGTCAGGATTTCGAACAAGGACGAAAGAGGGAAAAAATGAGTTTCACTTTAAGACAAAGTACTGAGCAAAGAGACCGTGAAGGCTGCTGAATCTGAATTAAGCATAGATTGGCCTATATTGCAGCAATCGGGGAACTAGTTCAAGACGTGCCAGGCCTCATGTAGGCTCTTTTTACACTGGGGACCTTCTTCTGAAACGGTGAAGAATCTATACCCTGGGCCATGGAATAGTGGTTGAATGAAAGACAGAATGACAGTGGATTGAAATTCTGGTCATTTAGCATGAAGCTAATCAACAGGTTTTCAGATGAGAGGGGAATCGTGTAAGAAAGTGGAGAACTGTGCATAAAGGCTCATAGATACACGTATTAAACACTATATTTCTCACTGGCGCACAATTTTAAAGACAGAGACAAGACAAACTGCTGTGTCTGATATCAACCAAGCGGCCTGCCCTCCCCAGGGGCAGAAAGCAAAACCTGGTGCATAACCTGATTTGAGCTCTCATGCCTACAGTAGATCCCTTCCTCCTCTCACGGAGCTGGTAACACTGCATGTGAGTGAGTGAATAGCTTCAGGAATATTACACATAACTCGAAGTCAGAAGGGCAGCTACATTCTTGTTTTTGACTCAGCCACTTGGTTTGGTCCCAAATGGCACATGCTGGCCCACTCATTAACCAGTAAACCTGCAGCTTGACAAGCAACCCCTGGATGACGGTAATTGTTGCGGTGGCAGACAGAAAGCAATTAATGAAGGGGTCAGAAGTTTCCAGAAGGGTGTCTGCCTGCATTAAAAAGCTCCTGCATGGATGTGACTGTAACCCCTGACCTAGGGCCTGCATATGAGCCAGGTACACCTTAAGCATGGGTGCAGAACACTGATCAAAACTCAACTGGTTTCTTGTGTATTTTAAAGTATTTTCAACCAAAAATATAGAGTTTGTAAGCCCTAATTAATGGCAAACTGAGAGTTACATAGAATAATGTAATGCTGTAAAGTTAACAAAAATCATCTCTTAGAAATCCACACCACAAAGAGAAACGACATCTGCTCTAACACAGTCTCTAATATAAGCGGTATGTTTTTTGGGGGGGGTTTTGTAACAGACTCCAGACAACTATGCAGCTCCGCGAGTGGCATCAAATTAATTAACAATGACTTACAATACAAAGCACTTTGAACTGAGCGTGCGCTGTGAACAGAGCCAGATTGACGGGAAACTCTGACCCCGCAGCGCTCCCTACAACAGTCGCTTATGACTTCCATGAGGGGCTGAAGGCGAATTCCCTCTGGTGCCCAGCCAGCCGCAGAAACACCCTGTCTTTAGCTACCGCACGGCAGAGCTGAGGCTGAGCGTGTTTGCAATAGGATTTGAACAACATACCGCATGTGTGGTTGTCTTCAAGTGGGAGGCTGCAAACAGAATTCACATAACACACCAACTTCAGCCCACAGTAGATACATATCTGAGGTGAACAGAGCTAAAGTTCAGAGTTAAGTTAAGAGGATCATGATAGAACAAGATACTGTATCCGTTAACCTGCGCACTTTGATTGCATCGTGAGCACATTTCTACCCAAGTTCACAGCAGGTGAGCATTTCAAACTGCTGATGTTAACTCTAATGTAGACGTGTGTCGCACTGGTTTAATGTCACTCTAAAGCCAAACCTCAGTAAATATCAGTTTTACATTTGTAGCCTGCGATTGTTTGGATGTTGAAGAGACGTGGCGAGGTTAGTAGGCGTTTTAATGTCGTTTAACTCCAACCAGATCAAGATCTCGCACACAAATTGGGGGCTGGGCTCTCTGGAGAAAAAAAAAAAAATGGTGTGTGATAGTAGTACGACACTTAACTTTTCATGACTTTAATTCAAAAACATGTCAAATGATTTGCCTGAACTAAAATAACTATATACATGAATGAGGCCTTGCTAGAGTGAAAAGTTTCTTGTGAAAGTGACCAAAAAGCTGAAACAGAGGAGTCGGTTAAAAATGTGTAAAAAATTAACATTTTTGTTCACTTAAAGTCAGAAAAATATCATCTAGTATAAATAATTGAATCAAGATTTGTAATTCTGTGGTTTTCGCTTTCAAAATGCTGCAAGATCCAACTTACAGCTCTAATTGCAACTTTGAACAGTGTGTATTTAAGCTGCTCTTGTGCCAAATAAATAACAAATATAAGAAAATCAATTGTATTTTTGCAAAGACAAGGTCTTCCTGAATCTTGCAATACCAAATATTTCCATGTCTATTGATGTAGTGAGGATGGGCAAACCAAAATAAGGCAATAGGCCATGACAGTGTACAAAGATATACAGTGTATAAAGATGATTATATGTAGAATAAGTGTTTTCTTGTCACAACAAACTATACAGCGCAGAATAGGTACACAGTAGTTGTGATTGGTCACTGAGCATTCATCAGCATAGACATTTTTGAGCACAGAATCTCATTTACTTCAACAACAAAAACTTCTTACAAGTTTCTCTGTCAATTATTTTCTTGTTTACTGATTAATCTCAACAATTGCAGATTGATTTACTGCTAATATTGATGAAAAGACTGAGAGTTGTTTCAGCTCATGGGTAGTCTGCGACTTTTGATGAGCAGTCCTCTAGCAGTCTGACACCTACTTCAGTGAATATGCACACTTACAAATTAGACAGAAAACTTAAATTGTTGCGTGAACACTATCACAACTGATATCAAAATAGGGGGAGAGAAGCTGCTGGGGTCATATTTGGAAATATTCGCATAATATAACATGACAGCACAATTGTGGTTCACTCATAAAACTGGTGCATGTCTGTAACTAGTCAGTTGTGATGAAAACAAACAAACACCCCCAAATAGTATGTTATGCAATGCTTGATTGGCACTGAGCGCTACACTAAATTTCTGGTAATGGAGCTCAATGATTTGTTCCGTTTTGTTAATCCTCTTAAAGCCAAGTGAATATTCTAATGAGCATGCAATGCATCAATCAGGCTTTTTTTTTTCTTTTTTTAAAGGTTTGGTAAAAACCAGCTGCTGATAGGTGTGTGTATCCAGACCAAATCTATAAAACACCTGCCAAGAGTAACTTAGTCAGAGGGTGACAGCAGAGCGAGACGGAGAGAGAGTGGAGGAGGGGGAATGGCTATGCAAGAAAAACATCAGATAAAACCATGGGTGAGGTAAACATCTTTCTCAAACGCCATGCGCATACAAACACACATACAACACATGGAGGCTGGAGGGTGTTAGAGGCTGTTATTCATTATCCACACGACTGCATTCCAGGGCCGGACAAAAGGAGTTATCGCCACCATCACTCAGAGGCAAGCACAAGAGAAGGCAGAGAGGGGATTTAAGCAGGTTCTCAAACAAGATGCCCCCACCTGATAACCTCAGCAGTGCCGTTGCACCATTCCCACATGTCCTAAATGCATTCACAAATCAGAGAGAGAGGGAGAGATGAAAGAGTGAACGAGGGAGGCGAGAGGAGAAAAGCAGGAGGGAGGGAGAGAAAGTGTGTGAACATTAACACTGGATGGAAGTGATGGAGAAAAGATAAAGACCTTCTCTTTTTCACAGCAAGCTGCATGTCACACCTGATGCTGCTCCATCTCCCTTTTCCTTCACTACGAAGGGTAAAAAAAAAAATCCTCTTTTCATTCCTGAAAATCAGATGTTTTTAGACATTTTGGATTCACTCACTCACACAAGTTGACCCGTGGATGCAACACTCTCTCATCCCAAGGAGACAGCTAATAACAGGCATAATGCGAGCTGTCAGGAGTCACGTGTGAGACTCCGGAAACTTTCAGGAAGCAAAAACTTTGATTGGCTGCCTCACCTTTTTTAAACTCCTCCAGCATCGCATCCAGCTTGGTGTCATTGAACACAAAATGCAGCGGGTGGCTGTAAAACTTTGTGATGGTTTTGAGCGGCGTGCAATCATCCGGGTCCACGAAGGCCAGGTCCTTGACGAAGAGCAGGTCCACGATGTTGGACCTCTCGCCCTCGAACACGGGGATGCGGGTGTAGCCGCTCTTCATGATCTCGGACATGGTGTTGAAGTCCAGGGTGGCGTCCCCGGGGATCATGAAGCAATCTCTGAGCGGAGTCATCACGTCCTCCACCGTCTTAGTCCGGAGCTCCAGCGCGCCCTGGATGATGTTCAGCTCCTCCTTCACCAGGTCGTTGTACGGATCCGTGACGCGCAGCATCTCCAGCAGCTTCTCCCGGTTGTACACGGTGCCGATCTCCTGTCCGAGCAGGTAGTCCAGCAGCTTGCTCACCGGGTAGGACGCCGGGAAGGTGAGCAGCATGAAGAACTTGGTGAGGAAGATGGTGTTGGCGCCTACAGCCAGGCCGTGTCTGGAGCAGATGGCCTGTGGCACGATCTCCCCGAAAATCACTATTCCGATGGTGGACATGACCACCGCGATCAAGCCCGAACCGGCGATATCATCCAGCAGGATAGTCAACGTGGTGTTCACCAGCACGTTCCCCAGAAGAAGCGAGCAAAGCAGGTAATTCCCTTGGCTCCGGACCGGCTCGATTTTTTTGGCGTAATTCTTCTCCCTCTCCGTGCCGCAGTTCTGGACGATCTGGAGCTCCATGGGGTCCAGAGCCATGAGCCCCAGGTTCAAGCCGCTGAACATGCCGGACAGACACAGCAACATGGAGATGAAGATGACCTGGAGCCAGAACGGCAGCAGAAACTTTTTCTCCTCCACCACTATCACTTTGGTGTCATCTCCATCGTGGTAGATCCAGGTGTTCTCCGTCCACGGGTCGTGCATCCCGGCCGCGGCGGGCGTCGAGGTGGCGATGCAAAGGTAATAGGCTTTACTCCTCTCCGTCTTCCGCAGCGGTTTGACCTCGATTTCAACTATTCCGGATGTCTTTCGGTTCAGGATGATGTTGGGCGATATAATTATATCCGAAGTCCTAATACCGCAGGGATGCGAGCCGGACGAGTCCTCCTGGCTCTGGTTATCCCCCGAGGAGCTGTCAGGGCTCCCCACCGCCCGGCTCCGTTCGTGTTCCGTGAAAGCAATCTTGGACCAGGTCTCGTTGTTGATGTTCTGCCCGTACACTCTCAGTTTGACCCGGGACCGCTCGCTCACCCGCAGGTAGCCCCGATCCATGAAGGAAATGTCGTCCGTGTCCTCCAGTCGGAGCCCGATGATGACGGTCTCCTCGGACCCTTCCTTGCCACTTGTCGGGGCGACACAACAGCCGGTGACAGTTAAGAAAATCATCGCCAGAGCTCGGACCCGGTTAAGTGACGCCATTTTTGCAGCGGTGGGTGTTCGGGATAACGGATCTGCCATATTGATAACCATCGGCAAGCAACCTCCTGAATGAAAAGGGCTTTTAAAAATCAGAGCCAGTCGGAGTCCGCCTTCATCTCCGCCCAGGGTTGCCGTGGCTTGTGCATCGGGACCTGCTCGTTCCCACTACGTGTCCGACACTGATGACTCGGAGCGCAGGCTTACGGGCCAACTCGTGCCTCCCCTGATGTCCCCGAGACAGGCGACGCCGGCGACCAATCAGAAAGCGCCTTAGGTAGGGGGGCGGGGCGTCCGCAGCCTCCTCGGCCAATCAAATTCCAAAACAAGTGCACCTCATGTTAAGAGACGGACAGGACTCTACTCGTGACTTCTTAAAACATACATCCTACTATAGGAGATGGCCTGCACATGCTTTAAACGCATCTGCAAAGAACTGACACACATATTGTGCAATAAAATAGAACTAAAAGATGTCAAATAGATCAGAATTCCTTCGTTGTCATTGCACAACGAAATTAAGCAGCAATCATGTCAGTGCATTCATACAATCCGACACTTGAAATAAAGCAGTGAGAAATATGCAGATATAAAAATATAGTAAAATGTATCATGTGCAAGTGCAACCTATGAAAGCAGTGGTATAGCTCATTGTTGTAAAGAATAGCTTATTTTGTGTATTAAAAACAGTGTGCATTATTAGTGCGTATTGCTGAACATGTAAGAAAAAGTAATGTGGTGCAAGATGTGCTTAATTATTATAATTAGATTAATCTCTATGGCACCGTTCAGACCTGAAGCTGCAAGATGCTTTATAAAACATTCAAATATTAAATAAATATAAATATTAAAAGAACATTCGTAAAGACAGTGCAACCTTTAAAAGAGCAACCACAGAGCATCGGAGAAGGAAGAAGCAGTTAAACAAATGCTAATCTGTACAGGCAGGGCCAGTAAGTGGCAGCGTATTCCATGCTGTAGGGAATAAAACAGTGAGAGGGTCCCTCTGTTTTTAGCCTGGATTGGGGAACTTTTAGGAGTAGCCGGTTTTGATATTCCAGGGGCAAATGTGCAGAATATTGTGTTAAAAGTTAAGAGGTGTACATGTAAGGCGCAGTTGTATGGACAGAAGAAGAAAGTGCATGTAGTAGAATGTGCAAAAATGTAGACATGTTCAAATTCTCAATGTGTAACAGTGAGTAAAAGACAGATACTTTATTAATCCCAAGGGAACTGATTTAACATCATTTAGATGTCCAATATAATTTTTAAAATTTGTATTATTTACATTGCTGATTCAAACTAATGTTCCTATATTGATTATCTAAAGAGAAATCTCAAAACACTCATGTTTTCAGTTACTTTGGGCTACTCTTATCTTTTTATTTATTTCATATTGATACAGTATCAGCAGTACTTAAGTATTTTTTTCCACTATACACTTTAGCTGTTGGGACAGCTCTTACTTTATTCATTTCAGAAATTTATCTCACGTTTCTATCTTGTTTTGCCCTGTGTATTTCCTGCCATTTTATTTTGAATTACCAAGTCTTTAATCTATGTTGTTTTGCACACATTTTTGTTGATGCCTGACTGATAAGATGTGCATCACTTTAGTCCAACCTAGGTTGTATTAAAGGTGCTATATGATTAAAATGATATGATTATGTAAGAGAATGCTGGAAACTCCTTATGCCCCTACAGCAACTTAATGTCACATATACCACTAGAATATGTGAACACTGTCTTGGTTGACTTATAAAGTCACAAACTTGTGTCCTAAAAATAATTTTATGAAACAGAAATACATATTTGGAATTAACTGTTAAACCAGCTGCTGTTTTCTTTATAAAGTCAACTCAACAGTCGTTTAACATTGATAGTTTAGTTAGAATAATTCCAGCAGCTTCTGAAAGACACAGAGAAGAACCCATAATATGAGGAATCAAAAATGAAGATAGTACATTCAGTTGATTGTCAATATTTATTGTTTTATAAAAGCGATAGCACATTCTAATTTACATATTAAAGCCAATATTAATTAGGACACTGTATGAAGCCCACCCAAATGCAATACCTGTCAATATACTGCCCAAACAAATCAATTAAATGATTAATTGTAGCGGTATTACAACACAAGTGGTATCATTTGTTAATGAAAAGTCCGGCTGAAGGTGTGATTTACAATAAATGTGAATTTAAGAAGTCTAACATTGTAGGCTGATAGAAAAACAAAAGTTATAAAGAAAAATTTATCAAAATATTTTGCAGTTTACAAAACGGTTTAAGATGATTTGAACTCTGATTTGGGGTCATTTTATGTTTGCAGCACAACTGTTTAATCTTTTAGAAAAAGATTAACAGGGAAAAGTGCATAATTAAGCAACATGTATATGTGCGAGCAACAATTAGTTTTTTTTTTCCATCAGAAATGTTAAGACACAGTGTAATTATGCCGCAGAAGGCATCATGAATTCAGCACAGGTGAACTACTGGGATTACACAGTATGATGCTGGGCCTGTACTTCTCAGTGCTCTTCCCATGATTATTTGCAGCAGGCAGAAGACTGTGGGCCACAGCATCCCCCAGTGGTGGAACCTTGGCCTTGCTTGTCCAACTTAAGGGCCAGATCGAAAGGATCCACAATTCCTGTCTGTATCAAAGAGTTCAACAGAGCAGACAACATTTGGAGTTTATTATACACAAAGTTCTGTTTGGTGAACTGTGTAAAGTTTGTTGATATCTAGCTAGTTAGCATATTTAGATGGTGAAGTGCCAAATATCCCCTTCTGCCCTTTTTGCCCCTGATCTACCGTTTTCCTCCATTTCCTCCTCACAAGCACAAATGTGCATAGAACACACTGAAATAGTGTTGTGTGGAAACTTTGTTTGTTTTCCATTTACAGGGCAAGAGCTGTGCAGACATGATTATTTTTTCGGACAGCCATGGGATCATGAAGAGATATTTGCAGAGTTTCGACCAAAACTGAATTAAAATTACATACTCCTCCTTTAAATATTACATAATAACGGATACAAGATCATTGTAAGGAATGAGGACAAGGTTATAAAGTGTTCAAGCTGATTAATATGCTACACATTCTAAATGATAGCACAATGCAAGCATTTATATACTGAGCTTTATTATGTTTACTCCTGCTGTGCAGCTCAACGGCAATTTTATCAGATGTTGGTTGATCATTTAAAATCAGCATTTCACAGCAGCTGTGCTTTCATGAGCAGGATCAAAGGCTTTTTATTACTGTTATCACAACAGAGTTGTGCTGATTAGAAAAAAAGTGTCTCAGACCTGATTTTACCTCAGGTTAGTAGTCCAAAGGCTAAACCATGAAACATATTTTAATACTTTTGTCACTACAATTTGTAATTCACTGTACGTTCCACAAATTCGAAAAGGCTCTCAATAGCAGAATAAAAGTGTCAAGGGGTGATTAATGGGTTTGGGTACTCATTTAAAAATGTTATTAGACGTGTGTGTGCACCAAATGACTATAAGCGCTGATAAGATGGCATTCCATTAGCTGAGAAGAGAACATTCCTTCCTGTTCAAGGTTTCCCAGCATGGCTCCACAGTCTGGTTATGACTCCAAGACAGCTGCTTGACCTTGTGCATGAGGATGTGTGCGTATGTATGTTTGAGCGTGTATGTGAGTATGAGAGTGTGCAGCATTGTGCACACACGTACGTGTGTGTGTGTGTGTGTGTGTGTGTGTGTGTGTGCACGCAACTGTGTGCGTAGTTTGACAGTGGGCCTCTCTGGGTGTGTCACATACTTCAAACTGACACCAGAAACACACTGACCTCTAGTGCTCAGAAACCAGATAGTTTTACATCCAGGAATTTAAATGAGACACTGACCTTAGGTTTGGCTCCACAGGAGGTAGAGGAGCCCCCTGGTGGCTGGCAGGTGAAGTTCTCTGTGAATCTGGAATGTGTCAGGATGCTGGCCACCTCTGCGTCCACCTCCACCACTTCATTGGCCTGCGAAATTCACACATAATTGACATCAATTACCTACAGCACGAAACATATTTTGAGTTGCCTTCCAAATCGCATACTTTTTCTTTGCACATTAAGAACATACTACAGCTACAAAGTTTGTACCGTTTCGTGCAGTATGCTTACATTTGGGACAGACTACGTGATCATATCAATGTGTCTTATACTTTGACTGTCGCAATCTGTTGTGGAAAATGAGCTATAATCTGTTTGTGCCCTCTTAGCAGTTGAAGTTTGTTTGTTCTCGCACATGACACACGTGTTGCAACTGTGCAGAGGATTGTGGCTCAGAATGCACATTTCAAAATTTGACCAGATGTAGCAGGGCAGGTATTTCTGACATACTGTATCTGATATACAGTGTGTTGGGACATACTAAATCTATCTCTGGCATACTATAGAGTATGGTAGTACATATACTGCATGGTCTTCTAGTGCAGGACATACAAACCTTGAAGGTGTAGTGACAGTCGAACTGGAAGCTGCTCTCTGCACCTGTAATGCCTCCATTATATATGGTCTGACAGGTTTTGTCATTGCCCTTAGGGATCTTGAACAGACGGTATGTGGCAGAAACAAACTTGAAGTCACCTGCGTTACCAGGACAGATAAAATGTCATCAGAACTTGCTAATCATTAAACAGAGCTGTGTGGCACAAATTTAGTCTATTAAAGCAAAAAAATCTTAATACTAGATCATGCAAAAAAAAAAAAAAACTGCCCTAAAATTTAAGAGGCAGATGTTATTTTAAAAATGCATATTGGACTCGTGGTAAATCTTACAGAATCAACAACCACTGATGGTAACGGCCAGATCATTATGACTACAAAATGTTTAGTGTTTTATAACGTGCAATAACTCTTGAAGTTACATCACGTGAACCCATCACTCTATTCTAACCCCACCCCAACAAGCACTTTCACTTATTAAAGCTAATTAGTCCACTGTGTGAGCGTGTAAACCTGCTTGATCAACATCTCTCTCCTTCTTCTATTACAGCGGAGTCATGCTTACTTCAGCTGTGTGTAACGGTCGCAGAACCTCTTGCTTTTCAATTGTATGCCTCGGTTCAGCACACGTACAGCCTGCGTGAGTGTTAAAGCTCAGGCAGAACTGCAGGAGCACATCATCTACAAATTTCACCTACTGTTTTTAAACATGACCGTCTGTCAAAGGCTGTCCACAAAAACAGAGAAAATGATCTGTCGATAGCCACATTGACTATCGACATGATGTATATATAACATGAGTTCAAGGGCAGCACTTTCTCATTGCACTCCCCTTTCTCGCTTGCCCTGAGTAAGTGTAAACTACTCTAAATATGAATTACACTTATAAAGAAATAAAATAATTCTATTATTGAAGGCCATTGTTAAAGGTAAGTTAAATGTAGAAAGACAGAACTGGCAGGTGCAATGTTCGTTGAGTGAACACGTGCAGATCACACATGCAGTGTGACCTTATTGGTCCACAAAGTTAATGAAGTCGCTGTTCTCTTCAACTTTAGCAGATGTTTAAATAACAAGTGAACAGGTGGGCAACAATTTTATGAACTTAGTCTTTTAATTTGGGTTGTAATGTTTAATTTTAAAATAAAGTTTTCATTTAAGACTTGTTTAGTCCGTAAATTTACTGCAATCAGGTCACTCTGAGTCAAATCATCAAACTTTTTGACCAATTTCTGCTTCACCATCATTGATTTGCTTGAAAATTTTGGAGCATAAAAAATGGATCTTCATAACAATATCTGTAAAATTTTTTGCATGATTTATCAAATAGTCGACCTATTTTCAGCTCTTAAATTTGCACATTGATATTTAAGGCTGTTTAAATGACAATATCTCAGTAACTATTAAAGATAAAAGCCTAAAATCTGTTATTTCACATCCTAACATTGATTCAACATCTGCAAAGCTGGACAAGTAGATCAAATAACTTGTGGTTCTGGGTAAGTTGAAATATGAAAAAAAAAAAAAAGAATCCATCTTTGAGCACACATTAACAAACCCCCGAAAAACTGATGACTATATCGTTTTAATATCTCTAATTTATGGTGAAAAAGTTTCAAGCAAATCTGAGATGGTCAAGTAGAAGGCCTCTGGTGATTTAAGATGGAATAAACCAATAGGATCTTTTTAATCTAGTTAGAAATCTTATGCTTTTTCCTGCAACGCACCATAAATTATGGTTTCTTATCTAGCGTATGAGGAAAAACACAAAAGAAATTCCATAAGCGATGAATAAAGAAAAGAGTGTCAAACCCAGAATGTCCTGCAGTTCTTTGTTATCAACAGTGATGATGCTGGCTGTAACCAGCCGTGGGGGGCTGAAACCCACTTCGTCAGCCAGTTGCAGCAGATCCTTCCACCAGAGTGCTCCGCCGAGACACTCACCTGCCGAGATAAACCACAATGTGATATTCTGACAGGTGCCTGTGGTTTTTATGGCAGCAGCATATTAATCTGACGCACCCCACAGCACTTTGTGAGTTTTAATTTCCTCAGGTAGTCTTGCGCTGCTGTAGACGTCACTGAAGTACAGCTCACCACCATCCTAATGATCGACAGAGGAGCAGTGCATGAGGTGAATTTCAATGTAAACAAAACTAATAGGTTTATGATTAACGGTTTAATCATATTGTAAAGTGAAAAGCAGTGCACCTTCAGTACGTTGTAAGCTTCAGCCAGCACACGCTTCTTGTCCGGAGAGAGATTCACCACACAGTTGGAACTACATGTCAAGAGAAAATCAACAATGTTCAGAACAGTTGTCAGGTATTCACACAGGGAGATAAGAAAAGTCATCTTACATGACAATGTCATAGGAGTTCTTTGGCAGGCCGGCCTCAGTCAAGGCCTCAATGTAGCCCTGGACATAATCAACGTTGGGCTTCTTGAAACCAAACTCCTTCATGTGGTAGTCAATATATGTCCGGGCCACTTCAAGCTACAAGAGAAAAAACTTATCTGAAGTCTCTCTTCTGGGTGTACATTTGATTTTTAGCATTGATGTGGCATTTTTTTTTGCCCACAGTTTATAATTTTTGGCTGCATTTAGGCAGTCCACACAAGCATACAGAGGAGCAAAATTTCATGTAAAAATACAGAAGTGGGAAAGTTTTTGTTCACAAGCTCATGCTGCCATTTTGGAGCTAGTTTTAGTTCACATGAAAATCATTTATGCCTCTACACTGGCAATGAAGGCATTGTATTTTCAGCTTCTCTGCCTGCACAAACATTTTTTAGAACTGAAGGGTGAACTGATCAAAATTTGGTGGTCAAAAGTCACTGTGACCTCATAAAACATGTTTTTAACTGTAACAAAAGAAATCATCTGCTAACTATGACAAAATTTTGGTCACAGGAATTTTGAAGTGATCGGTATCATCACAGTCATATGCCCAGTGTTTTTTATTGCATTTGATGTCGTGGAAATGTGAAAAAAACCCTGCAAAAATAGCCATCAGAAGTTCCACTGGGATGTAGTATTACTGCCCTAGTTTATCCCAGCATAATATAACACTCAATCACTGGCCTGATTTCAATAAGAGTCATGACAGTCACTGTTTACTAGCTAACCTTTCACAATGATCTCTGTTTGCCAACACAGAAGTGCCCGCCTCCTCTGGTTGTATTAAACAGTAAGAGCAGCAACCAGCAGCCGCGACCTGGTACTATAGCTAACAAACAAGACCTAAAGTGTGCGGCATTTAATATCCAAAAGGTCAGAGGTCATGCATGTAAACTCCAACTGCAAGGTGGTAATTCTAGTTGAACCATGAATTAAGACGCAGTGATCAGTCAGTAAGCTGATGCACATTACCTGGCCCTCAGTCATGTCAATGCCGGTGACATGTCCATTCTCTCCCACCAGCTGACTCAGCATGTAGCAGTCCCTCCCACTGCCGCTGCCCAGGTCCAGAATCCTGCAGCCCTCCAAGCACTCTGGCACTACCAGCCCACAGCCGTAGTACCTGAAGGAAAAAGGGAAACACCTCTGTTTCTATCAGAGTGAGATTTCTGCCACGTGGATCCAAGATTAGTGTGTGCATGAGCAGCCCACTAACTTGTCAGAGACTTCAGGGTGGACTTTTTTCAGAGCCTCGCGAATGAAGGGAGGGACGGGCTTGGTTGGAGCCAGGCAAGCGTTGGTCTGCAGGTCCTTCTGGGTCTGCAGCCTCTTACCATAGTAATCCTGCATCCACAGAGAAAGGCTGGCAATAGTAGCTCATAATCACACAGCAGGTAGGTAAGCAGTGAAGAAATGAGTGTTTAATAATAACAGGCTACTTCTAAGCTTCCGAACCAAACGACAGAATTCTATAAATATGCAATTTGTGCATTTATGAGGGTGAACCGAGGAAAGTCTGAGTAAGCATATTTGCACGACACAATGACACATGGAAAATGAAAACTTACTTAACTAGCCGCACCCTGGAGGTTATTGTGCCAGGCAGATTGTGGTTTTATAACAGATAAGGTACCAGACCTTATCTGTTATAAAACTGTAAACTTATGGCAGCATTATTCAAAGGTTACCAAGCATTTCACATTTACTGCCTGGTACTACTGTGAAAAAAGCAAATACAGCATTTGTTGTGCTTCATTTGTGCTATATCAAATTTGGTAGCCCACAGCTGACTGACCCATTTTTTAAAAATCTGTTAGTCAACTTCCATTTCACAGTTTTGATTAACCCCAATTAGAAATATTTAACAGCATCTTGGCCTGGTCTTAAAAATAAGGGCTGTACTTCAAAATTGTCCCAAATGTCACCTATGCATAGAGCCTGAAACTGTTTGAAGCCTGACAGTTTTGCAGCTGTTACTGTCTAAATTTGGGGGGAAAAAAATGTCATGAGGAAATTTTTATAAAACTGGCTTGAACGTAAGGGGCTAAGCATAAAGTAATAAATAAATCAATTCAACAGGTGAATTAATCAAAAATAAATATGTTTTGGGAAAAAGGATACAGTTAGATGATTCTCTTGTATTTACTTCTAAATTTCCATACAAAGACTTTTATTTACTTACAATTATTTTCTTTATCATTTCTGCATGATTTCATTGATTCAATTATGTATTTATTTTTGTTCATTTATGTACTTTTACATTTATCCAGATATGTAATGTACTTCAACATGTATTTATGTCTTCATTTTTCCACTGTTTGATTTTACAAGAAAAAAAAATATTAGTGTCTGCATGTAGATAATAGAAGATTGGCATCATTAACTGGTGTTGTGTAGATTTGACAGTAATCATTTGCTTCTGTCTGGTTTATGCAGTTGATCAAGTTCTGCTTTGGACTAATTAAGCATATAGACATAAAAAAACAAGAAAAATGCATAGAAGAAATGTAAAATCATAGAGACAAGCTAAGTAAAAGTTGATGTACTTAGAGAGAGGAATAAATAAATTCAGGGCATTTATTTAAGCAATTATTTTAACTCACCAAATTGCATTTAAAAAATAAATAAATCTATTTATTTTGTTTATTTCTAAACGAATTTAAATTTGAGTAAGCCCCCTTTCATCCTCTATGCAATCACCACCAGTCGACATCTACTGCTGACAGGATTATGTTTAAATGAAAAAGTAAATCTGTTTTACGTACAGTAGTAGCAGCTGTTGAGCTAAGCTAACATAGCATGAGTGATGCACATTACGTTACCTTCACGTCCACGTGAACGGAGGTTTGACAGAAACCATCTGCACAGCTACTTGGAAGAAGAAACACACAGATAAATCAATGATTAACTTCTAATGAAATGTCACGATCAGATCAAAGTTGCTGTTAGCTAGGTGCTAACTTAGTGTTAGCTAGCTGCAGCTAACGCAAAGTAGCAAATAAAGAGAAGTTACACGGTTACACGTTACTCTGCGCTGCGTAATACTGTGTAAACAACCTTATTAAAGTTAGTGTAAACTGTTTACGTTTCATATTGCGGCTACAGGTGAAGCTTTAAAGTTGACAAATGCAGCTTGTTCAGTTTGTAACTCCGCTTAAAACGGCACAACAAACGAGTATAAGCCTGTTCTCACCTCTTGCCATCAGCCATCGTTGCAGGTGTTCGAAAAGTTCACGGTTTGTGCAGCGAAAGTCAGTCAGCTCCTGCCAGCTCTGCTCTCCTCCAATGAACCCGCCTCAGGTCATATATCCGAGCTGTCTTCCTGTTTTGCGGCTCGCTCCGCCCCTCACTCCCTCGAATAGAGTGAAGCACGTGGTTTTATTTGGTCATGATGAGTAGACAAAAGTGTGATCTTCAGTCAGAGATCGGTGAGGTGGTCCACTCTTATTTGAGCTGCCAGAACGCTCCAGTTAAAACGATGAAATGTAATTTTGTGCGTAAGGATGACTTGACAGGTCGGATGGAGCCTAGGATTCATCCGGAAAAGCTTTACAGAAATTTCACCCTTAAAACTGGGATTTTGCTTGAAATTGCTGATCTGTCAGTGAAATATAGAACATTGTATACTGTCAGATCCGGTGTTAACGTGCCGCTACTGTGCCATGTCCGTAACTGCGCATGTAAGTCTCAAATTTAAAAGATGCTGATCGTTCTACTGCAGGAAATTATTAAGATCAGAGGAATTAATCTGACTCACAGGCATCAGTTGGAAGCAAACGGGACATCAGTAGGTGTATTAATGTTTCTATTATATTCCCATTTACATCCAGCACTGTGATCCTACAGCTATAAGGCCATGGGTTCCAATCTGAGGCCTTTCTTAGTGGAGTTGGTGTGTTCTCCATGTGCCTGCGTGGGTTTTCTCCTGGTACTCCAACTTCTTCTCACAGTCCAAATATGTATTTATTATTAATTGTTAAAATATTTTATTCTATATTGTCTATTATTGTTTTGTGAGTGTGCAATGTTGTCTGCCTTTGTGTTGGTCCTGTGATGGATTGGCAACCTGTCCAGGAAAATAAGTGAGTAAATGAAGATGGTTAGATGGATGGAAACTTTGAGTGTTTCATTTTGAAAAGATTTCAAACACCAGAAGACCCCCAGGATACATTACTAGTAATGTACAGGAGAAAGGCAACAAAAGCACTGTTGGTGTCCCTCTATGGAAGGAAATAATGATAAAGAAGGGTGTGAGAATTCCAACTAAAATATAATTAAAACCAAAAGTAAATGGTCTTTATGTTAGTGGGCTCAAGGCTTAAAAAAACACACCAACATGTGTGGGCTTGTGCCTTCTTCAGGGTGTGGGGACAAAGAAACAGACTAAGTGTACAGTAATTATAGTTGGAATCATCACTTTAACAGGTTTTTGTCTTTGCATTACAATACTATTCAGTCTACATAGTCCTTGTATGTATTACATTTTTCTGTATGCTTAGTTTGTTTTTATCTTTATTTCTTAAGCTCCTGGAAGCTTAAAATTCTCATGGGATCAATAAACGATCTATGCATCTAAGGCTGAGTATCTGTATCCTTTTGTCTCTGGCCACTAGAGGGATCACACAGGCAAAACTCAGGCAAGGCCTTCTCACGGCTGTAGAAAAACACTTCACCAGACAAGGATGCTGCAGACAATGGAGGACAATTTCCACAATACAAAACAAACATCCAGTCCAACAGTAGTCAACAAGACAAAACCAGAATGAATGACAGAAGCACCCGAGCAATAACAATATCAATATATCAATTCTTTAATGAGAAACCCAGGATGAAAATAAAAAAAAAATCAGAAAATTATTTATTCATTTATTCAATTTAAAGAAATAAATATAAATTTTAAAACACCAGTGTTTTCTAACACTTCTCCAAGTCCTTTTAATTCCACAGGGATAGCTGTTCATGCCCAGTACAGACACTAATTACTAGTAATCAAAAAGGCCAATAAACCATATTTGGAACCAATATACATTTTCAATAAAAACAAAGTTTCTTGTGCCAATATCCAGAATAACTAGTTTATATCTGGCAAGGATTGTTGCATATGTCAGGACTGAAGAGAATATATCTGTGAAGACTCTCAGTCATTGAGGTCATGTTAATTTAATGTTTAATCTCTCATCCAAGATGCTTTTTCAGTTCATGGCCATTCAGAATGTAAGAAGCCTCTTGGAGATGTGAAACATCTTCAAGAACAAGAAAAAGAGAAGGCGAGTTGCCTTCTACTGGAGCTCTGAGGACTTAAGGGAAATTTGATGGTACAAAATACCAAAAAACCATGCAATTCCAACTGCCCTCAGCCAGAATGTTGAAGATGGGGAAAAGGGTCACCTGTAAACATGACAATGACAAAAGCACACAGCCAAATTAACTACACAAAATGGTCCTCATATGACCTAGAAAGAGCTGAGACTAAAACTCACCTGAGAATCTGTGGCTGCCATCCAATATCACTGAGATTTAACAATTCTCTAGGCAAATATTGCTGTGTCAACGTGCAGTGTTGGTAGAGAAATATCCAAAAAAGCAAAAAAAAACAAAAAAAAAAAAAACAAAGGGACTCTGTCATTTATTTTTTGTAATTTTCCCTTTCTTTTTGTTTTTTTTAACTAAATTGTGATTTTTTTTAAAACTGGGTGAATCTTTTCTATACCCAATGTGTCAATATTTAATAGTTTCCGACATAAAAAAGAAACTTCACTCATTCATGACAATCACAGACAGAATAGTCACCTTGGATTTAGTATGTTTATTGAACATACATTCATCTTAGCTGTAATAAATGGCTTACGATCAGAACATTCAAAGAATATGTGCAAAACCACACACGCTTATGAAGAAAGAAAAATGTCTTTGGCAAGATGCCCCTGATCTTATTAACAAATTACCTACTGTATAGTTAGTCAAATGTACCCTTCACACAACTTCAGTTAAAGTCTCAACAGAAGTTAAATCTTTACTCAACAGAAACAAAATAATACCCATAATGAAAAAAAAAGAATCTGTCCGTAACAAATAAAGCTAATGATTTCATAAAAATTATGAAAGCGACTATTTGGTTCACAAACAAGTTACATAATATTGTACACATTCTGCAAATATAAAGTGGTTTGGAGATTTCATTCAGTTCCTTTTTTTAATTTTTAAAGGATTCAGTCGATATGAAAAATAGCTCATCTTTGTACTACATGTACCACAATTACACTTTCTAGTTCACAAAAAGCACTAACATATAAAGCACTTTAGAGTGTTTTCAGGCTTCGATGGGTACAATTCTATTAGCTTACTGGTAATGCAGAAAGTTCACATTAAGCTTTTGCTTGTGCTGGAAATTCTGGGAAACAATCTTCTGCTAGATGCTTACAGGGTGTGGATTTTTTTTTTTTAATATATATAAACCTGTGAGACCCGTGGCTGAAATGTTTGTGCTTTGCAATGTTAGCATTTTTGCAGGAGCTCTAAGGAAAGTCTGATAAAACGTAATTTCTCTCTCCTAAGACAATTTGTAAAAGTTGCACACAGAACGCTCATCATACAGCATCATGAGTGGCACATTCATCACCAGTGGACATCTACTGTATCACAGCTGCTGCACAGATTAGGATCTCACAACAGTTGAGATGGCATTTTAAACCGACGAGTCTACAAGAGGAGGTGCATTTATGAAGTCACTTCTTTGATTTTTGATTGTTTTTCTTTTTATGGTCTTTGTTTTCTATCTGCAGATACCTATATATCATATTATTATACATATTGCTTGTTAAGTTGTACTTTTAATCGCATCCTGTGCCAAGAATTTTATTGTCCATCACAGAGAAAAGAAAAACAACTCCGCAACATCCTGCTGTGCAAACCCTTGTTTGTGGTAGATATTCAGATATTAAGGTCCAACCCCAATCCTCCCCACTTTGCCATAACACTCACTTTTGTTGCGTAGGTAAAGGTGTCCCATTTCTTTTGGAGATGGAAAGGCAGAAAGAAGGACCAAGAGGGAGAAGTGGGCCTAAGAATGATCCCTGGCAACTCTCCAACTCTTATTTTAAACTACTTTCCTTGTTTTTGCTACAACTGCAGTGATTTTTATCCTAAAACTACCCCACTTGATTACTTGTATTACAAATCAAACTCTATCTGCTCCACAGTCATAGCCATTATGCTTGTGATCACCTTTATATGAAGTTGGTAAGAGAACAGTGTTCCTTCAATGGTGAGAAAAACAACACACATCTACAAAACGTTTTTTTTCTTCCTAAAAGTAGTACTTTCCCCTCTGAGATAAGACAACACAAATGCAGATGACTGGAAGAACAAACTGCTTGTTAAATTCAGTTAGCAAGTCATAGTTTGACTGAAATCGAACAAGTCCGATTGACTGAAATCAGCCTTAATGGACTCCTAAAAGAGGATGTTATAAATGGTTAATGAATGAACTCCAAAGCTGTAGAATGAAAGACCAAAACTAACCACTTATGATTTTGTACTGTAAAGCTGGTGAAGGTGGTGATCTATCGAAGTGACTGGCACAAAAGTTTGAGGTCTGACGTTGCCCATCTCCAGTATAATCTCTATGAAGCTTAACATTCTTGTCTTGTTTTTGGTACCTGCTTTCTCAGGGTCTCTCAGTTTCATTGAAGCTTATAATTGCTCATCAAAATTCTGCTTTCTTTTGAGTAGGCACATTCTACAAAAATTCAACAAATTAAGTTTAAAAATGATTGTATACAAAGTAAATCTGTTGCATTCCCTACTGACAATTCACAGAGGTTCATTTGTTACAAATGTTGCAACGAAACTGCAAGAAACTAATCATGTGCTGCAATTTAAGACTAAATCAATAAAAAACTAAGTATTTTGTTTTGATTTTTTTTTTTACCCCGTTAATAGCTTTACATATAAAGATAAATACAGTTTTGTGCAAAATAGTAACTGCTCACATGAAGATCTGTTAATGCACTTCTACTTCCCTCCCACTAGCGGGCCTGATAGAGCAACACAAACAGACACAAGGCAGAGCGGTTTTAAATTGCTGAAAAAGCACTTTCGATGCACGAGTCTGACAGCACGTCCCACAGTCTTGTTCTGATGTCCCTGTACAAGATCAGTTTGCATAAGCACACACCAGTATGTGGGAATTCCACATTGCACCCATCCGAAATGTTTCTGCTGTGTGTGTTATTTTACTACGTAGTTCACTGTCTGCTGAGAACGGCTTTGCAGGACTGTTGCGAGCACCTGGCGAGGAGAGCTGCATCTATCCGAGGCAGTGAAGGTCCTGTCCTGATGTCACAGCTTCGGCTATCGAGTCTTTGACCGTCAGTAGTTTGTGTTGCACGAGAAGGACAACTGAAGGACTGTATCTGTGTGTGTGTAGTGTGAGTAGTCTCAATTGCCACAGGGTGTTAAAGGGCTCGTACTGCCAACATATAACCCAAAATACACAGGTTAAGGCCACTGTTCTAGTGTTGGGAGGAGCAGGCTTTCTTAGCCTTGGGATCTCAGAAATGATTTTTAGCAGAGATCTCAATTGCAGCTTCCACACCTGTTTTATCTAAGATCCGCACATTCATTAAAAAAAAATACTCACTTAAAAAGCATTCAGGCATGAAAATCCTGCTCTGATACAAAAGCAGTGAAGTGCTCTCCTTCCCTCTGTGTCGGATGTGTTTCAGCCCTGTGGCTCAGTGCTGGTGCTGTGGCCCGATCCCTCCTGCTCGTTGATGGTGTGGAGGAGGAGGCACACTGGAGGATGGAGCGGAGTTCCTGTTGACCCACGTCTGGCCCGTCTCTCCGGCCCGCCCGGTGCCTGCTCCTCCTCCACACCGAAGGAGGCCCGATGACCGCAGCTGTCGCAGCAGTCGCCCACCTCCTCTTCCTCGTCGTCATCCACCTCGCGCCCCAGCAGGCTCTCCAGTTCCCTCAGCTCCTTGCCTTCCTGGTTTGTCCCTCCACCTCCACTGCAGCCGCCGCTCCCACGTGTGCCGCAAACACACACCTCAATCCCGGAGTCCCCTGTGAATCGCCTCCTCCTTCCATTGGGAAGCCGTTCTTTGTCCTCAGCGCAACCCTCCGACAGGCTGAGATCCTTCAGCAGGGGGTCCTTGCAGGATTCATCCCCACTTCTTTTCTCCTGGCTGGTGAGTTCCTCTCTATTGAGCCCATCAGACAGCAGTATCCTGCCTGAATCTTGTGCTGTTTGCAAGGGCTTGTTGTCAGGCTTTGGCCTGAAGTCTAATGTGGGAGGTTGTGGGTCCTCTATACTGGGTCTGCAACACAGACTGTCAGAGATTGGGGGCACTGGAGAGGACTGGATGGCTGGACAGTGTCCTTCCTGCTGCTCAGGAGCCAGTGGACTAGTGGCCACTGAGGATGGGCCTGTATGTAAGGCACTGTAGGGAGGTGGGGGAGTTGGTGGCCTGTTGACCACTTCTTCATAGTCCGGCAGGAGGTAGTTTGGTAGAAACCCTGAAGCGAAAGAGGAGAAACAACTTCTTTGATTAGAAAAAAAAAAGAAAAACACAAATCGCACACGACTAAACTCAGAAACATATGTTAAATAAACACCACTTTCAATGTGACCTCACTGAGCTTCCCAGACCACAATCCAAGCATTCCCAAAGCAATGAGGGAAAAAAATGTGACAAAACAAGCTCATTTCTGGGTTAATTCTGTGCCGAGGGCTGTGGCAACTCTGTGCGAGATGTTGCTGCAAAACTGGCAGGGTACCAAGAAAGCAATCCTGTGCTGTTTCCTGAAAACTAGGGCATGCAAACAGAGAAGGTTCTGACGCCGTGTGAAACCATGGATGGATCTCAGTGCAAACATTACATTTGAGTCAGGAGCCACTGATTTGCTTGTTGCTAGTGTCAAATTGCCCAGTTAGACGTTACTGGAAAAATACTGATGAGAAATTCCATTTGAAAAAATTTTAGAGTTGAGTTTGAGTTTTTCCTTCCAGGAAACACTGAAAAAAGAAGGTGGACAGGAGAACAATGTGACATTTAAGGAGGGAGGGGGGTATAAAGATGTCAAAAAGGTGCAAAAAATTAAGTAATAGTTGGTTATTTACACATGCAACAGAAATGCAGCAGCTCTAGTATTCATTTACTGTTGTATTTCAGGGCACCAGACAGAAGTTCAACCTATTTGCTAACTTTGTCCGTCTGCTGTTGATGCTAAGGAGGGAGCATATAATAGTTATATCACAACTTTTTGGTGCAGGTGGAAACAAAACAGATGTGACCTGAACCAAAAATAGGTAAGTACATGTAGATGTAAAATGAAAACAATTAGCTGAAAACACTAAAACAGAAAACCCTAGCCCGTTTTTTTTTGTTTTGTTTTGTTTTGTTTTGAGTAATGTTGTGCACAGACAAATACACGGAAGGACAAACATACGCCGATTGTCACATAACTCTGCGGCGTTCCTTGGCGGAGTAATAAACAAACGACGCTTTGCGTGGTTGGAAGAGTTAAACAGAGACAGCAAGCCCTTTGGTTGCTGGTGCAAAAAAATGAATAAGCTGGGTGCTCCTGTACCACGTCGTGAGTCAAACCCACAGAGCTGCTGTCAGCTCTGAAACTCACAACTCGTTTACCAGGAGCAACATCCACCGCTGAGGTACCGACATCAGACTGACTGGGTTTGTGATTTGAAAATACGCGTGTTCTCGTTCATTGCAGAACTTATCGTTCACCAGAACTCAGCCAGTTGTTAATCTGTGTAAAAAGTTGGCTGAAGATAAACATGTTTTGTCTAAATCGTCTGTGTCAAATCAGCATGCTGGTTCCATAAATACATGACATAGCACCAGCATTTAAGAAGAGTCTTTCTGGAACCTCAAACAATGTGTGTTTTCATTGAATATAATGAAGCCACGCGCCAGAGCACGGACATAAGTCTTAATGTGCTTGTTTGTTTTTTTGGTGATGATGCTGCCAGAGTAACTCAACATCTGGCAAACAGAAAAGTGAACATTACCAAAGCCTCAACACTTATGGAAGAAGTAAAAGATGTCACAAACAAAAGAAGAAAGAGATAGGAAAAAGTAAAAATTCAGCTTATCAGTTCTTGTAGCACTGTAAATGTTTTTTTGAAATTGAACTGTAGTTTTCTGTAGTAAACTGTATTTGTTTAATTTCTATTTTCTTATTTATTTCTGATTATTTAAGTTACCAGTTCTTAGAACACTTTAAATGTTTTTTGTTATTATTTGAACTGAACTATAGTTAGTGGTTATAAACTAGATTTTTATTTATTTATTTATTTATTTATTTATTTTTGCACTGTAGCTGTTTTATTTTTATTTCCAAGCCCACATATATTGGTATCGGTTGATATCGGAATCAGAAATGGAGCGTTGGACAATATCAGCATATCGGTTTTCAGCAAAAAAGTCAATATTGGACATCTCTATTGTAAAGTAAATAATCAAAGAAATTCAGCATCTGTTGTTGCTGTTTTCATGATTTGTGGTATTATAACTTTGTAACATTAAACAAATGACATGTTTGAGTTATCTCTACTTCAAGCCATGGCTGTGCTGTTTCCATAGAGATACAGGACTTTATACTGCAGTAAAAAACGAGCCCACAGTGAGT
The DNA here is from genome assembly GCF_022539595.1 of Amphiprion ocellaris. NCBI lineage: Eukaryota > Metazoa > Chordata > Actinopteri > Pomacentridae > Amphiprion > Amphiprion ocellaris. Next base: position 28,997,687 of record NC_072769.1, on the reverse strand, counting down.
AAAAATGTGACAGGAGCCAGAAGCTGCCTGAGGATCAGAGGGTTAATATATGTATATGGATTACTGCAGCTGAAAATAGTCAGATTAGCTCTGAATATTTCCTCTAATAAAGAGATAGATATAGATGCACATTATTAATTGCATATAATAATAATAACATCAACATCACGTTTTAGAATTAGAATCCATACAGAAATCCAGGATGCTTTACACTGTTTAAGACCAGCCTTAAACTTTGTTTGAAGTTTGCACCAAAGGGTCACCACCAATGATTGCCTATATAATAATGATTTCATTTATTATCTCAAACTGATGTAAGACTTTTACATATTGTGATGTTTAATGGTCTGTTTTGTGCCTTTTTTATGTTTATCTTCCTAAGAACAACAGATGTAAACTAGCTGCTAGCTCACTCTGGTACAGTAGCTTTTAATGCTGTGCTGTCCCTGTAAAAATAAACAATAAAATGAATGAATTACATAATGTGGGTGTATGTTTGAGTGGCTGATCTTACTGAAGTAAAAGGGCACAGAGGGGTAGTTGTGCGCTTCACGGTAAGCGATGAGGTTGATCTCGTGCTGTCGTTGTTGCTGCTGGAGCCGATGTTTGGTACGTCGATGGTGACAAATGCAGCAGCAGCTCAAAATGAAGATGATCGCCCACACCAACCAAAACCCTGAAGTCAGAGGAATATTAACACAGCTGCATTTACTGTGCATCTCTAACAAAAAAGGAAAAAATGTAAATGAGATCTTTTTTTTTTTTTTATTTAATTTTATAAACCCACATATTGATAAATAGTTTTAAGGGGGAAAAATGTGCTTCTCAACATCCATGTGGTGAGGTAACATAAAGAGCCCTCATCAAGTTCTACTGATGTTAAGAAGCCTAAAAAGTTGGTGAATGTCAATCAAAGGCTGTAATTTTGCTAGGAAATATGGATACATTCACATATACACACTTAAAGGATTTTATCTGAGGGCCTAATTGAATCCTGGTTCCAAAGTTTTGCATTCTTTTCAAATTTTGAGGGCCAGTATATAACAAAAAAATTGCCTCTGCTTTGAATTGGTCTGAAGAAATTTCTTCTGTGTCCATACTAAATTTCATTAAATAACAACAAAAAAATAAAAACGTTTGGCTAGTATATGCCAACATCAAATAAATAGACATCACTCAGGGGATGCAATCACATGAAAATATGCAACAGCTTTTAATGCAACATGATGACTGAGCCTCTACACTGGCTCAGGCAGTTTAGTTCTTTAGTTTCTTTAGTTACTGAACTCTTAAAATGCCTTCCCAGGTAAGATATTTTACTGACAGTGAAATTACAAAAAAAAAAAAAAAAGCATCTGAAAACATATACAAATTCTCAAAATTCTGCCAAATTATTTCATAAAACACTGGTAAACTTTGAACAAAACCAGACAGTGGTGCAACATGTCACAAAATGACCCCACTGTAGATCAAATAGTGACAACATCTGGTTCTAACACAGTCAAAAATCTACATGCTTATATACTGTACTGTATTATGCATTTTACAGCACAGAATCAATCCACCATCTCTGAGGAGTCCAAGTTCGCTCTTATCACCACAACAAAGCACTGACTGATTCACAGTCTTTCCCAAATCTTTCTGTAAGAAGCAGCTGCATATTTGACACCAGAGCTGCATCGCAAAAGTCCTCAGATTTCTTACTTTGGGAGACATAATTCATGAAACTGAAATATTCTGTTGCAGCAAAGTATGTGCTACAGCAATAATGAGAATTCATTTCAAAATGTTAGAATGTTGGAGGACAAGGCATTAAAATACAATTAGAGGAAAATGAGTTGTAGATGGAGTTCTTTTTTAACATAAACTATCTGACTGCCAGGAAAAACTACGTCGCTTAAGAACAATCTGTGCTTTTTCTGAGCAACACGAAGTCCTCATTTTCTACAAATGAGTTACTTGCGAAACTGTACTATCTAGAGTTCAGTCAAAACAGCAGCAGGGATTGAACTACAAAACAGTTTGTGTTTACTGTTTGAAAGAGAAAAATGCAGGGAATGTCACTTCAAGGACAAAAGGGTAAGGCAGTCTGCGCCTTCACAAAATAAGAATGTAAACCACATAATGTGGCGCTCGGGTAAAGTGGATCTCTGCTGGTGCTGTGCAATCACTGAAATATACCAATTCTGCATTTTCATGCCTCATGAGACATGATTGTTCTGTTCAGACCACTTAAGTTTAGTTGACTGATTCAATATTTTGAGAGAATTTGGACCATTTTCTTCATCAGGACATCAGTAAACAGCTAATGTAATATGAATCCGTCTCAAGTTACTTTGAATGTTGCTTTTTTGTACAAATCGCTTCACCCTTTTTCTTGAATCTACCTTTCTGCTACCTATGACTGGACAAGATTTGAATGATCAACCAAAATTTACCAAACAATAAACAGAAAGAGGTGAAAATCATGACTCAAACTCCCAACATTTTTAAAATATCAGCTAATTGCAGATATACCAGTGTCTGTTAGGATGCAACAAGCATGTTTTATAAACTGATGAATGCTGACAAGTTTTTTCGGTCTGTTGAGTGAGTATTGTGGTCAAAAAAGGAAAAAGAAAAAACACTCAGAAATTTGTGTTTATGCAAAAAAAAATCATAAATATTCATTAATATACTAATTAATAATAATTACATAGATTCCATTTTTAAAATGGCCCAAATTTTTACTACACGTGGGCTGTAGTTGGTAAAAACTGCTCTTCAATGTCACTTTTCAGGAATTCTCAGTAGAGAACGACCAATACTGTATTTTTAAGGCAAATCTCCTGCAAATCAGTGACATTTGTGACTATAAAAAACACTACAACTACACAGTCAGGCCTGAAATGTGACATAAATAGGGCAATGAATGCAGAAAATGTGCTTATATATTTCAATAATGCACAACAGAACATTGTTTACTGTAAAGATAATGAGATAAAATATGTAAATGTGTATATTTTATAGATAAATTAGCCCACATTTCAGTAATTTTGTAATTATCCTCCTGCAGTTTACATCCGTCAAGTGCTTTGCAGGCCACTTAACCTTTTTAAAATGTGAATGATGTTCTCTTTCAAATACTCTGACCTGCAATCCTTATCTGCACAAACTGCCTTATTTGGTCATGGAAGTAGCCCATTTAATTGCAGTCTGTTGCATCACTTTAGAGATAATTCTGAGGTTAACATAGGACATGTACATTATTTTTAGGACTAGGAATGAAGGCCACAATTTTCTGCTTCACATAAAATGCCTCTCAGTTCTGTACTTCACCCTTATGATCTTTCCCATTATTGTTTCTGTCCATTCAGTACAGAAGAGATGGGTTACTAAGTAGATAATAACAAAAGTCAGTTAGACTTACACCAGAGCTCATAGTAGTAGCTGCAGCACTGAGACTCTCCACAGCAGTGTCCAGACTCACAGATGTAGCTCTGGTTGTTAACACCCTCACAGTGCAGCAGACTCTGGAAGAAAAAAAACATTCAGACATGAAACACTGCCACCTTTAAAAAACATGTTTTTCACATTTCAACTTAAAAAACAACAATAAATGAATAAAAATAAATAAATCAATGACACAATCTAAATATCAAAGGTTCAGCTGATGCTTTCACAAGATATCTGTTAAACTGTGGTGACCATTAACTAATCAACAAACAAAAAAAAAAAACAACAACTGATTTTAATTGTCTCTTTAGCTATTGTCCTCCTGGTTTTGAATCTAAATCTTTCAATTTAGCTATACTTTATTTATTCACACTTGCTATACATACATTTTGATGTGAGGTCCCTCTGATAAAAGCTGAGAACATAAATGATGCTGAGTTTTATTCTAGTGTCTCAGTGAGTCATTACAGTGCTGCAGAGAGGCAGCATGCTGGAGCATGAAACTAAAGCTGCTAAATGGAATTCAGTCATCATGCCTCCGCCTCGGCTCTCGCCTTGGTCGAGATATTTTTTCAGTGTCCTTTCATTGTCTGTCTCCCTGTCAGCAAGATTACACAAGAACTACCAGGCTGAATTTCATGAAACCTGGTGGAAAATTGAAACACACATGAAGGTAGAACCCAAATATATGTTGCCCTTCTAGTTAATTTTATTGCTTAAACCAGCATTTTCTTCTGTAACATGTGAAAATGATGTCTTCAAATAAAATCCAAGTTTGATTAAACCCTCTGAAACCCATAACCTGTCAGCATAAAGGCATGTTCAGAATTTACTGCGGTATTAACAGAATTTTATCTCATTTTAGCATTTTACCAATTACGATAATTACGTCATTTATCAGAAGTAGAAACTGTACAGATAGTAAGAATTGTTGGATTTCTAAGTTTTTAACAGTCCTCGAACAAATCATCTGTGATGTACTGGACTGCTGGAAAACTTGAAGCTTAAAACTTTCAAAATCATCAAAATCTGTTAATTCTACATTTATCATTTTAAAATTTGCCAAAAACTCATTTTTGCACTAAACAGAATCCATAAAAATCAAAAGAAAAATTTAAAAACTGTTGCTGTTACACAGAGCAGAGAGGTTACAAGTATTGAAACAAAACAAAATCTAACTAATAAAATATCTACAGTATGCAGAAACCTCAGGACGGCAGTATTAGTAACACCTGTGGGCACTTGGACTAATGTTGTTCAATCTGATTCCATTTTTTTTTTTTTAAATAAATAATCAAAGAAATTCAACTTTCCTTTTTTTTCTCCATCTTTTTATGATTTATGGCATAGTAATTTAGTTATACAAGACAAAAGACATTATTTAGAGTTCTCCACACTGTTTCTATGGGGTGCAGGACTTGCTGTGAAAAATGAGTCTCTGGTGATTATAAATGTAACACCTAGAAACTGTTTGGGGATTGGAGGGTTGAACAGTTCTGTTCCAGGTATCATAATGTATCTTTTTGTCAGTTTACTGAAACATGCCCTGTGTCAGTTCCTGTTACATTTCTGAACAAGTTTTATCTAGTACGGCAGGTTGTACATACTCACTCAAGAGGCCACTACATGTACTTGTATTTACCAGGGCTGTCTCAAATATAATTTTATTTGGCAGAGAGACAAAACAATACACATCAAACTTTAAGAATTCAGTTAATGCATTTGTAATTACATTAAATTAGTCAAATGGTAACTTAACACTAAACTTTATGAGTTTGCACGTTGCATTAGCATTGGCTAAACTGGTTGTATATTTGAGATAAGCAAGTTACACCATATATTTTTGTAATTAAAACCTTTAAAGCTGTAAAGTGGTCTCGTGAATGTCCCGGTGTCAGTGGAGGTAACTTTAAACGAGAGCTGTATGTACTAAATTGTCACTAAGAATAACTAATAAATAACGTGACTGTAATAAAAATACGGCTGAACTTCTATTTATTTCATGGGCTATTCAGGACTTTTGCCATAATGCATATATTTTTAAGATGAAAAACAAAATACAGAACACTGATTTGGACAATGATTGCCATGACAATGGTAGAAGCTTCAAAGCTTTTGGAACAGCTCTAGTTTTGCACTAATGCCCAACAATGCAAAAATAAAGGCACCACTCAAAGGTGCAAAAACGAAAAAAAAAAAAAACTAAATAATTCAGGAAAGGTGCTGCAAAAAAAGAGTAAATCTCTACAAGTTTGCGGTTCAGTTGAACTCTAAAGTCATACTTCCCTGTAATGGTCTGTGTAATTTCAATAAAACAGGTTAATTTCTCAACTGCCAACTACTAAAAACAGCCACATACATAGTCTATTATGTGTACAGTTAATATGGAATAAAGAACTGGGCCATATTACATGACTAACCCTGACCTTTGATTTGGAGTAATAACAACACGGCAGATATTTAGAGCTCAACATTTATACTTAGCTATGGATCTCAAGTAAACAAGTCCTAACTCCTTGTGCTGGTAAGCTGATAGAATTTCACCAGTGTTTAAGGCCCATATCAAGTGCAAATTTTTGGATTACAGCCAGCATAAAACCACTGACTATGTTGCACCACATCTAATGCACTATTTCAACTTAAAACATTCGCTGAGGTCAAATCTGTACAAGGAAAATGTCGGAAGGCAAGAAAGTCCACTTTCTTACTAAATCAATCATTTGTCTTCACTCAGACAGTCTGTGGTGTGTTTTAACTCTCAATGCAGCAAATTCTAAAGTTAACCTTACAAACTTGCGAAAAGCTAAGCAGTGAAAGGGTAATCGGAGGAGCTAGATTAGCAAAACACAAGAGTGCACTGTAATCAAAAACCTCATGAAACAGGTTTATGGACTTTTCCAAGGAGATCCCTCTGATGCTCTCTTCTAGATTAGCTTAATGATTAGCCAGCCAAAGCTCTCTCTAAGCACAGTTCTTTCTCTCCATAGATTACCAGTGCAGGTCCCACATTGAGAGGCATGATGATCCAGGGTCCAGACAAGTATCCTCTCCCTCATGGGTCATTATCCCATAGAAAGAAAAAGTCAGACAGCTCTCAAACATACTCTCACTCTCTCTCCCTCCCTGCCTGCCTGCCTGCCTCTCTTTCTTTGTCGACCCTACCCACCACCCACCCACACACTCCCTCACCCCACTCCCGATTCAGGCCCGAACAGCAGACAAAGATTGCTTTACGGAAATTTCCAAGCAGCAGCAGAGAGCGAGCTCCTAGCTGGGCCGCTGCATGATAATAAGATGTACAGAGCGGCGAGAGGTCTGTGTAAAAGTGCGAGGCTGGGAGGGAGAGAGAACGGCAAGAAAAGCACTAAGAAAGCCAGAGCAGTAACACAGGAATGATTCGTCACAGGGGATCAACATGAACCAAACTGCTGACATAGAGTTGTAACCTTATGGATCATCAGCTGTTTCAATTTGATTAACATGATTATTTTTTAAAAGCCTGCTCAACACAAAACAGATTCAGTTCAGTGTATATAATAATCACATAATGTTCTGCTCCTTAACTTGATCTGTCAGCTGTGTTTTCACTGACTCACTTACTACTCTCCACCATTCACTTTGCAAACTGGACTTCTTTCTGCAGTTTAGTGCAGATAACTATCTGGTTTGTGTGCAGTATAAAAACAGCAGAGAAAGAAACAGTGCTCAATTGAGTCTTTGTCAGGCAACTTGTGCCACTGTCAGTCAGGCGATATGATGTCAAATACAAGACCCTGGAAAAACCTGAAAAAGACCATTTGTATTTCTTACTTTTTACTAATCCAGACAGACAGACAGTGACCGAGCTAAAGATCCTGACAGACTACATTCCCTCAACTCCCATCCAAGCCGCCAACAATGAAACAATCCACTTCTCTCATGCCACACTACCAGATTAAAAGCAGATTTTGTTACAGTCCCTCAAATTATTGGTGTGTTAGGAAAAAAAAAAGAACATCCATAATAATGAGAAGCTGTTGAAACGTGCAGACGACAAGAACAGTCTGGCAATCTCCTGGTGACTATCAGCTACTGTTCCTGGACACAAATGGCTGCAGTTCTTTGTTGAAGTCTTGATTGCACAGGCAGAGTTGATCCACTTAGCACGGGCCTGTAGGACTTGGCAAGTCAGCCAATGGACACAAGGACCTCGCTGACCTCTTATTTATTATTGTGTCCAGCAACAAGGAAAGGTGCTCTTTCATAGTCATCAAGGTTATGCAGAACAAATGTTGATGATGCATCTGCAGCAACCTTTAATGCCATGAAACCCCTCGGACAAATTTCAACAGCTGAAGACAGATTTACAAGCTTCTGAGTTACTAACTTGTATCTCCAATTTAGAACAAAAAGTACAGTCCCCAGCAACTGAGGCATCACTTTAGCATACAAGATTAAGACAAACTCCAGCCGTATTATCGAATGATTACAATCGAACTTTGACACAGTACTGCTGTAGCTAAGTTAGAAGCTAATTAATGCTAACATTTGCAACAGAGTCAAACAGAAGATCCATCACTGCTTTTAAATTCTACCAACACCGACTGAACTAGACTCTGCAAGATTACCATGTCTTCAATTTCATATTTACAACAGCACCTGAATACATTTTGGTGACACTAAAATTATTTTTATATTATTATTTTCTTTTTTTTAAATGGGGAGGGGGCTTTAAAGGTGAATTTGTAAAGGTTTACGTGGTTAAGGAAAACCTTTAAAGTTGTTATAAAACTAGTGATTTTAAATCAAGTGATGATGGTACTGCATGCATGTGTGTGGTGGAGGCTGAGAGGGGTAACTGTGTAATAGGCTAGCCTTATTATACTGCATGATTTAATGAGACTGTAGGAGTTGAGTTATGTTTAAGCAGTCCGACTCATTCCAAGTACATTTTGGGTATAAGCAAACATTTCGGCTGCACATTTTACATACGCAGAGCTTTCTCCTCCATTTCTGCTATCTCTCTGTTATCACTTTAAAATTATTATTTCTACAGGAAACAACAATAGCAATCAATACACTGACAAATAGCAAAGATTAAATAATGTCTGGATCCTGTAACAAGGCAGACCTGCATGGTTCTTTTGGCAAAATAGACATTTTAATTAATGCATATAAATGTTTCACCAAAACAACTCCCGCATCACTGCATACTAGCCTAACGCTCCATTTGCAGTTAATTTAAAAAAAATACAAGCAAGGCAGTCATTTTCCATAGCTGAATGATCATGAGGTGCAGCCAGACAAAAGATCTACAGAATAGCTATGCAATATTCAGTTTATTATTATCTTATTTTAAATCTTAGGTAAAGAGGCAAAGAATTAGCTATTTTCGGTAAAGTTTCTTTTTGCTTCATATAGCTGTTATAAACAGCTGCAAACTTTTTAAGACAACAGCGCCTGAATAAATTATAATGACTGTTGTTCACAATAAGCTAGAAAGTAACGTTTTGTTTGCAAGATATGAAGTCTGACTGAGCTTTCATTCTGACTGCAGGGTATAGTTTTTCTTTTTAGTGTGTAAGTCGAACCTTTTTTCTAATATGGGACAGTGTGAAGAATGGGATAATTCATTGTATAAACTGCAGACACGCTACAGAGCTGGGTTCTAATGTTTATCAGAAACATCACTATCAGTCATTACATAAGTGACCAGTGATCACTTGCTACGATAAAGACTCAACACAGACAAAAGCTCTGAGCTATTCTGAGTTTCCAAATGGAAGATATAGCTTTGGGCCTTGTGTCTTTCAACAGCTAAGAGCCATTGACCTAACATGCACAAACAAATGTTTTCAGCAAGCTGGTAAATATGCATCCCTTCATAACTCTCAGGTTTATGCACACATACATGCACTGATAACATACAAAAACACAGCATGTGACAAGAGCAGTAAATGTACTTATTCCAAAAAAATTAGCAGAAAACTAGTCCATTAATCTGTGACCTTGGTGCCTTAATTTTACTAAAACAGCTGAACTTTAAAAGTCAGCACTTACTGTATGTAAACCTTTACTGATATTTTAGTTGATATTTAGTTGCTGACAAAAGAAATAGGGTGATATCCTGCATGAAGTGACTGATCAAGCACTAATATGGATGATTGTACATATTCACAAATACCTAACATTTACATTAATAGCAACAACATGCTGCAGAACCCACCTACAAATTTGCATTTGTACTTTCTCCTAGCCATAACAAAAACAACAATGCAGGAGATGCCACCGATGTCTTTAGTCTAGATTATCAAGAAGAACACTGTAATTTTGTATGAGCTTTGAATTTCTATTTAGTCTAGCTCATCAAGACATAGTTCTGATGCATCCTTGAGCCTGCAATCAGCTAGAACACAGAATATTGTTACTGCATCTCTGTTGTCATGCTATGTGTCTTTACTTTTTGTTTTCTGCAGCTCAATGCATCAAGAGTGACACTGATTTTGTTTTTACTGAATGGTCATATAATCAAGAATATTTGCTGACTAAATATATGAAATTCTAATCCTGACAGGTACAAGAGTCTTAACTATCAACTACCAGACATTAGATAGTTGCTATCAACTACTGCTTCTCCAAAACATGTCACATCAAAACGGTAAAACAAAAAAATACACAGACTGAAAATGGTAAAATACCCATATTGGCAAGTATAAGTAAGTTCCCAAAATGAAAAATCACTTTAAAGATACAAGGTGAATTCACCCAAACTGAGACACAATTTACTCAACAGTTGACCATTATTAAAATACATAAACAGCAAAAGTTCTCTGATTGTAGCTTCCTACATTTTAATATTTTCTGGAATATCTTTGTTCTCACTGACAGTGAGCTGAATATTTTTGAGTTGTGGGCAATTGAAGGGATGTTATCTGAGCTTTGGAAAAAGTTAATTGACAGTTTTTACCATTTTCTGGCAATGAAAATAACTGTTTGCTGCCCTGCAATGAACACAGTGATTTGTCAGAACAGCCTATCTTAATCTGGGGTGGAGAGCTGTACACCAGTGATCAAAACAGAAGACAAAATTTACAGAATATATAGCTTTGGAAATAAATATTAGACAACTGTGTCCACCGATTTCTGCCTCTTTTTTTGCGATTCTTGGTGAGGTCATATTGTGTTTTTTTTTTCTCTTAAGGCTGGAATAGAGCTGTTTTTGTAGTTGAAGCTGGTAACCAATGACTTTCTCGCTGTATCCCTTTTCATTAAGCACCAAGATAGCTGTTTTGTTGTCATTTTGCATTTGTCCTCTTTTTAGACATTGTTAAGTAATCACTTAGGTTGGACTATATGTTGACTTTTAATACAGTTCATATAGCAAATAACAGTGATTTAAGAAAATTTTTAGCCATCTACTGTGAATTTTGAAACTTACACAGTTCAAATACATCATATTTTTAAAACATAATTTATTTACATTTAAGACTTTTTGCTTATCTTTTAGAAGATGCTGTAATTATTTAGCCACAATGATCATTCAAACCAAATGATCGGTGCTTAAGTGTTCTGTAGACTTTATGAAGAAGTTTAGTTTCTGCACTTTACAAAAGATAGCCCAGTAGTAACAATTCTCCTCCAAAAATATTCATTTATATAAAGGATAAAATTAACCAATGATTGGGTCAGCTGATAGGACAAGACCATAACAATGTCCTCATCAGCACACTGACAATAACATCTAATGTTACCTTGGTACAGATGAGGTTAATTAGGTTAACAGGAGCTATTTTCTGTTTAGCTGCCAAAGACAATTACAAGGCTCTTGTTTAACCAGTGCTAGTCGCTATGCACTCACACCTCAAGAACTGCTTTTGTTGTGTATGCAACTGACTTCTGGCTAAAATGTCAGCCCTCTACCATAAACAGAACAAGGCCCCTGGCTCAGCAGGGTTTCTCCACTTCAACACTGCTAGGTGCGTTAGCCACCAAAGCTAACAGCCGAGCTTAGCAAACAAGTTATCCTGTTTCTTGACAGCACACGGTACACGTTACAGTCAGAAAACATCTAAACACAGTACTTTTATCATGCTGAAACAGTAACTAAGTGTGTAAAACGACCTGGACAGCTTGCTAACGCAGCCAGATGACTAGCTAGCTAGCAGCCCAGCGGGACGGGGGCTTGTTTTTGACGGCTCAGTCTTACCCTGTCTGCTGCGGACTCGGTGGGGGTGACAGAGCCCACGGCGTGCAAAAACAATCCCATCTTAAGCCCCAAACATACGCCTCTCATTCCTCCGAGAAGTGGCTACGGCAAAAACACGAGCATGCAAACGCCGCTGCTGCCCCGCAAACTGTGTCCTGAATATCCTGAAGTTCTTCTCGGCCCCTGTCGCGCTGAGAGGCCGCTGTATGCGCCGCCTCCTCTGCGTTCAGGACATTTCAACGTGGGGACGGTGCTGGCGCAACCGGTTGGTGCCACTGGCTGATACAGCTGTTACACAAGCTGTTCCTCCAGCACAGGAACTCCGCTTCGTTCAGCTGGGTGTGGCGTAGTCACCTCGACCCGATCCATGTGCGCAACGTGATGGGCGTTCAGTTCCGCGGATCATAGCTGCTTTTGCGGACTGACCCGCTATTGGACAGTCCGGGCCGGCTGGGAGCAGACTGACCAATCACTGGTCGGTGCGTCTCCAGTGCATGGCCTTGTTATGATCCTGGGTTCCCCCCCATCATAGCCTGGGAACACGTTCGGAAGGCAGGCAAGTCCTTGTTTGTTATCCAGCTTTACGTATTACCCAGATTAATCTTTATTTTCATTACAAGATTGTAAAACGTGGAGGCAAAGATGTTCTACATTGTGACCAGGGTCAATAAAATTCACACCCAGTCCGTCTTTGGTGTATTTTCTAGTTATTACCGTAACTAGGACTTTTTGTCCAGACTACAGCTTGCAAAGATACATCATTTCTAACTCAACTGAAAGACTGTCAATCTGAAAAAAGGCAGACACTAAAAGACATTACTTTTTCCCCTTCATGATATTTTATTATTAGTTGTCTTTATTAAAATATACTTATACATCCTACGTTAGCGTGTTTTTAAGCGACAGCTCACTTACTAAGTGGTATCCATCCCTGCAGATAGTTTTAATTCACCTGCTAATGTTTTGAGATATTTGCCTCTGAAATTTTTGTTGCCAGTCTTGCATAATGTCATCTTTTACAGTCAGCGGTATTTTAGAAATGCCCCTAGGTATTTGGCAACTGCCTTCTACAAGATTATCCATCCCAACCAAACAGAATAGGGATAACCAATCAATTGAAAATTTGAAACAAATTAGCAAATCAAAAAAGCTGCATTTTAGGAAATACAAGGTGGGTCTAGTAAATAATTAGACTAATAGTGCAATTCAGTTTTATTTAATTGGAACTGGCTGACATTTTCAGGATTTGCTTCTACATGCCCACTATCAAAGTAACAAGCATGGTTCAAACATCCAAGCCGGGGTCTGACTTAAATAAGCCCAGTCACTGTATTTAATAGCCGCACCTCATACATTTTGCAGCATGTCTAATTTAGGGTTTGAAATGTCATGTTATGCTGTGCCTAGTGTGACAGTCAGGTCTTTGATAGTATGCCATGTGGGAAATGCTTGATCACCTGTTTTAAAGCTACTGAACTGAAGCTTGACTATTAAAATTATATGGCAAATCCAATTGTAATATCTATCAGAAAAAATGTAATTTTCCCTAAGTAGTTTAAACCAAAAATAGAAAATGCATTTTTAAAAGCACTACAGCAAAATGCCATTAGCTGTGATTAACTGGAGTTGCAGCATAAGTTTTTGGAGGTGAAGTTGTTAACCCTGCTCACATATCACATAAAAGATTCTTAAGGGACAGATCAAACTAGCAATAAGTGAGTTGTTTTGGAGTCTCCGTGACCCTTGTCCTTTAGTCTGCAAAAGCTAAAATTAGCATTCAAGTCAAACAGGTCTCTTACATGTTTGGTGGAGCAACAAAACATCCTTAAAAGTAGTTCATGCATTATAATAGCAGTTTCATAGTTCATCAGCATCATGATTACTTGCTATATAATCAGACAGAAAAGGCATTGTGATTGGTAAATCATCACCAGTCCCTTTCATGAGGCAGTCTGAATGGTATCCCTAAAAGATTAAAAACATCCTTCTCTGTCGGTGTAGGGAGTGGAGTGCCACCATGCACCTTGACACTACCTTGACGTACCACATCTTTGTTGAGCGAGTGCTCCGATAAGCTCATTCTTTTTGTTTTTGCCAGGGCTCTCATTGAGCGGTTGAAGTGTGCCGACCCCGTAAAATACATGAGAGCGCACGCAAACTCATTGTAGGGCACAACGATGACATCCAGCCTGCGGTGGCGCTGGTCTGGTCCTGGCAAACGGCACACGCCCATGTATTTCTTCTGCTCTCCATTCTCTTCGTGGCTCACCAGGTCATCTGTCAAGAACCCTGAGAAACAAACAGTTGATTGTTTTTAACACCAGTTTTATCGAAAGATATCCTTTCCATCTAAAAAAAAAAGAAAGAAAGAAAAAAAGATGGAGCTTACCACTGTCATGAAGGCTCTGCAAGATTTTGCTGAAAACGCCCTTGTGGGACTTTCCGTCAGGGTGAGATATGAGTACGTCAACGTCTCCACATGTGGCCTTTCCCCGACGGTAGGAGCCACATGCCATTGCTACCAGGGCTGGGTCTATGGTCTGTGTGGCGTCCTTCACCTGCACATACCCAGAAAAGAAAAAACACAAAATAGAGACATGTAATGTAACGTAATGTGTTGGAAAGCTACAAATGAATGCAGTGTTATTTAATTGCTAAATATCATTCTTAAATGAAGGCCACTACTACACTGCAGCACAACCTTTTCACAAACCTCTTCACCACAATAACATCTGTCTTTTTTAATAATTGAGTCTCATGTAGCAGAAAAGCAGTTTTTATTTTGTATGTCCTCTTGTTTTTACTGTTCCCAGCCAAATACTGAGAGGTATAAGTACAATGTCATTCAGTTGCTATTTATTGTCATTAAATTGAAGCAGGAATTTTACAAAGTCCTCTTCACTGCCAAAACATCTTTTTCTTTGCTATTATTTAGCTCTTCAGTCACAGAAAAGCTCTATTTCCATTTTGTATGTTCTCTTGTTTTTACTGTGTGCCCCCAACTGGCAAACAACTAAGCTTTTACCTGTTCCCAGCCAAATACTGGGAGGTAGGCTTGCGAAAGCATCACATATTATTTTGACAAGCCTGAGGGAGCACACATGCTTTAGTCATCTATCTCATGTGAGCTCTCTATCTGGCAGCACTGGAGGAAAAACAAAATCCAAGTAATGCAATATGACAACAACTAGCGCTGTACTTAACGCTCTGGAGCGAACAGGTATCTGGCTAACTTAAGATGCAGCAAGTTTCAGGATTTACTTTTCCCTTTTGGGATGCTCCACTTTGTGAGAATACAACCTGGTTTTCCCATTATCAAGCAGTGAGGGAAAGCTGACACAAACTTTTCCCTGCTTCAGGCCCTCTGTTTCCAAATTTCTGAAGGTTTTGAGGGGGAATCTTTTACAAAGATATCTTCACTGCTATGTAAACTTGACCGAATGTATTGAAGTGGTGAAAGAAGCAAAGATATTACCACGGTCATCACAGAATAATATATGCTTGTGTTGTGACAAGTGAGGATGCATTACCACTTTCTCTATGGCTGCCGCTTCCTCTCTGGGCATTCGGTCCAGAAAATCATCGTAGTGCTTCAGTCCTATTTTCTGAGTGCTGCTCAGGTGGGCTTTTGTGCGGATGTCATCCAAAGTGCGAAATCCCTGACAGAAAAATTAAATTTTTGAGGAAGATCTTCAAAGAATATGTCTAAAATGTTAGACATATGTGTTCTGATTTATTCTTATCTTAGTTTTTAAATTATGACAAAACAATATTAGCAACAGCTTAACTAACACTGTTTATTTCACAAACCTTAACATATCTGATGAAGATGCTACACTTCCTTTTAGGTTATTGCTTTTATTTTACAGAAAAATAAAGCCTCTGATAAAGAGTCTCCTAATTAACTGGGATCCATGTTATAGTCTGACTGATACTTCATTTTTGAGGTCAACATTTCAATATTTGAGAGTTTAGCAAATGTAATATTGATATCACCACATACAACAATCAGCCACAATGTTAAAACTATCTGCCTAATACTGTGTAGATCTCCCTCGTATTGCCAAAAGGGTTCTAACGCATCAGGCCATGGACAGGAGAACTCTGAAGGTGTCCTGTGGCGTCTGACACCAGGACGTTGGCAGTGGATCCAGCCTGGCCTCAGTAGATCTGCTTTGTTCCAGCACATCTTACAGATGGTCAATCGGACTGGGATCAGGGGAGTTTGAAAGTCAGGCCAATGCCTTGGGGCTGTTTGTCTTTGTTTGGTGTGCAACAATGTTTAGGTGGTTGGTATAAATGTACAAAATGCCAGGATTCAAGTTTTCCCAGCAGAACGTGCAAAGTAATGCGATGACCGATTTGATTCACTTCCCGTCAGGGGTTTGAATGTTTGAGCAAACACTTGGCAAGAGTGCAGATGACAAACTCCCCTTTAACATGAAGAAAACTGTAACAGAACCAGACTCAGACTGGCTGGCATCTGCCTCGACCAGTAGGGCTGCAGCGGTGACACTAGTTTTAAATGACCTTAAACATCTTTGGTACTTCTACACTGCAATCACTTGACACCAATATAGCAGAAGTGGGATTATACTAGCACCATATTAGCCTGGCTGATTTATCTGTGAGACTTCAGTTCTGAGATGCAATCTTGATTGCAGTTCTATTTGGCATATCTTGTAGTACAACTAGATATCTTGTCACTGTGTTAGGAGAGATGAATATTCTCAGGGAAAGTAAAACAGCCTTGACAAAGTGCAGACACTGTGGGGCAGTAAAGACAGACAACTATTTTGTTCAATAAACAAAAATATTAAACTAAGACCCTTTTATGCTTTACATTATCCTTCAACTTCAATCTTTCACATGAAACAACCGTGACCATAATATTTTGTACTGAGGATGCATTTGTTTTCACCTGCTGGTACCACATTTGAGCAGTTTTAGCTCCTGCACCCCAGATATTGTTGAAAAGCTCCAACACTGGCACGGCCTCCCCAATGTGATCAAGTTTCCTCAAATGACCGCTCTCCATTATCTCATCAATTTTGTCGGCCATGCGTTTTCCTATTCCTGGTATCTGACAAGCTTCCTGAGAATAAAAATATACAATTATACAAGATTACACAATCCCCCACATTACCACAGAAGATACAGAGAATTACAAAACGTTATCAGCGCTATCGACACTGCATTTAAAACATCTGCATAAGGTTACCTGATATGATGTAACAGGCTTGTGATAGCTCTTCAGTGCGTTGACAGCCTTGGAGTAGCCCAGTGCCCTCCACTTGTCCCCCTGATGTGTGTAGGCTTTGGCCAGCACTTCAAGTTTGTCTGTGATGTGCTTGTTGAAGTTATTACTTTTGGACTGTGACGACTGAGCACAAACCCACTTCCCTGAGATCGGCTTCTGAGCAGCAGTGTCTGGACTAGAACAGAGGCTTGGTCCAGGAGTGTCCTCTTTGGGGTGCTGGCCAGTGATGAGAGCCTCCAGGTCATTCTGAGAGACGCCGTCTTCTTCTCCTTGCACTTCCTCTTTGCTGTCTGCGTCTGCCTGAGTCTAGGATGTAATGTAAGATTTTAAAGACAATCCAACACTAACAGACACTAACAGTTTTTCTGAGTGCATGGTCAAGCTTTTGCCTACAATTGTAAAAAATGATTACAGATTGAATCTCAAAAACATAGCTATAAAACTGTTTTCTAGACATGTCATGGTAACTTACCACATCTATGGTCTCCTCTTGCTTGGTTTGATCAGTCAATGGCCCTACAATAGTTTCGGCAGCAGGTTTGATACTTGCCGGCTCTTCCTTAATATTTTCATGCTTTGTTTCAGAGTCGCTTTATGGAGAGGACAGTTTAAGATGTTGTCAGATTGATAACTTATTAAGTGTTCTAGCACATATCTGCAGTGTTACTGTCAACAGATTCTTGTCAACACTTCAACTTAAAGGATAAATGTGACGCATATAATAGCGTGCAGTGTACTGACAAGTGTAAGTCAAGACATGCCATAAACTGGCAGCATCATATGACAGAAATACAAGTAACAACACATTTCAGACATTAGCTACGTAAAAAAATAACATTAGATCATAAACCTCTTGAGCGAAAGAAGACTGTAGTTGTCTTCATCCAGCAGTTGCTTCTCGCTGATACACAAGCTCAACCAAGTGCATTTAACCAGTTGTACTCCAGGGGGCATACAATCCACTTTGAGCAGGCGCAGAGCCCTGTCACAGTCCATGTTGTCATCCACTACAACATGAGTGACACTAGGAGACAGGAAACGGTCCGTCTGTCCTCCATTCTGCTGAATTTGTCTTTGGAAGATCTGGCATCTGGCATTTCCTATTCCAGCAGGTAGAAGGTAAACTGTAACTCCATTAAAAGTGTTTCCTGGAGCAAAAAAGATTACACTGAGTGAATAGGTTGCATTATCTGGCAACTTCGGTGTTAGTATTTGTTCATCTCTATCAGTCTCATGCATCCTTATGTATATATGGCTACCTTATCTTCCATCTGTTTCTATCACTGCCTCTTTGCACACATTCTCTCTTTGAATAAACACATACAAACACACTAACGACCTGTGATATCACACTCGTCAGGTTTCTTCTTTAGTGGGGGTGCATCCCTTCCCGGTAGCACTTTGGCCCTTTTAACTTTGGGGAAAGCTTTCATGATCCCATGACGAGGCTCCATCTTGTCTGTTGAAGGTGGGAGCCAGTGGCCTGTGGCATTAAAGAAAATTATTACGTTTTGAATAACTCTGCAGTATAAAACTGGTGTTAAACTAATTGTGTTTACTATGTTGCATCCACACCCTAAAATTGACAAAAGCAGGTATATGTTGCATACTGTGGAATTACCAGCATATGAACATATGAAAAATTAATTTAATTTATTGTTCTTTTAACATGTTCTACAATATAAATGTTGTAATGACTCTTAGACATCTCAGAAGAAAAAATAAATAAAAACTAACAAACCCTTGCAAAAGAACTTTCCATGTGCTAGTGTTCTGTTTCTTTGTAATATTTTTAATTTGGCAGCAACTTTAAAACTTTTATTGTGATAGTGGTGACTTACTAATGTATTCAGATGTGTTAATGCTAGCTTGGCAATACTACATTATTAAAATCCTGCATTCAACACAATGCGTCACTGAAAGTACCATCACCAAAATGTATTTCAGCAACAAACGTGAAAGTAATCATCATATAGCAGAGTAGTGCCCATGAGTGCTACAGTATAAATATTCTCATGACTGGTTATATTCATCAATGTACAGGTAGCATTTTAATGTTGAAGTTTTAAAGAAAGAACAGTTGATTAAGTACTTTAAACGCTACGAGGTACATTATAATGTATAGCATGATTTGCAAAGTAACTTGTAACTAAATGACCGTAATGCAGCAAAAAGTAATCTTTTAGTTGTGCTTTTGTTGGCTCTAGTATTAAATTTGGACTCAGGCATAGGGGGAAAGTTGGACATGTCCCGACTTGTGTACATATAAAGCTAGGTGACACAGCAGTTAAGTCTGTTTGGTAAGGCCGAAAAATCAATGTTATCAAAATACAGTCTTGGCTAGCTACCTTTAGCTGACGCTAACGTCAGAAACAGCAGATATTTAGACTGTTTCAACAATTATTTTCACTCGATATATAAACTACGCTTTAAATAACTAAACATTTCCAAAGAAAATTGCATATACGAACCTGAAAACTCACGAAACAATAATATTTTGGCTCTTACCCCTTTTCAGATGGAACCATAAACACAGGAACTATGAAAGGGGGACAATGTACAATTTAAAAGTTTCCCTTCCGGGTCAAGTGCTGGGTTTTTATTTTCTTAGGATGAATTTGTAAAATTTCTGAAATTTACACATTTAATTAAGGTTTAAATAGCATTTCCAGTAATAAAATGTATCTATTTCTATGAAAAGTGAGTTGTTTAATTTGGGTGCTGATCACGGTTGCTGTGGTTACAAGTTGAGTCCGGAAGTGGCTGAGCATTTTTGAAAACATGGCTGTTCAGAGCTGGACTGAAATCCTAAAATCATCCAAGAAAACGGCATTGATTCACGATGGTAAGTGCAACGAAGAAGAGGTGATTTTAATTTTAAAAAGAATGACCTTGGTAAAGTCGTCGGAAATAGTTTCATTTTGCCGACGTCAAGTAGTTAACTTCAGCAACTCAACGTGGTAGCTAGCTTTGCAGCTAACAACAATGTTCCCTGGCAACAAGCTGCAGGCACAACTGTTCTTGCACTGTATTACACATGTTGATTTTGAAAAAAAATAGACTGTAAACCTGTGCTAGTGACAGAAGTGTTTCTATTTTTAAAATAATCTGGATAGGACAATATTTGAGAAGGTACACCCGAAATAGAAATGCACAGTGGGACTTACTGCTCTCTAAGAAACAAATTAATTAAGCATCTCATTTCAACTGCATAAACTCTGTCATCTTTCTAATATATGAAGTCTTCCATGCTTTGCCCTTCCACAACAATGACAAGCTGCTTTCAGTCAAACCAAGTCAAATCACTGTTATTATGTGACACATTTAAAGCAACAACTGTTGAGCCAAAGTGCTTTTGAGTTAAAACATAAGATTGGCATTAGGAATTACCCTAACATGTCTAAATATTGGTATTAACACCCTTCTGTGTTATTTATTATGTGAATTTACCTGATTTGTGTATATGTAAAATATATAAAATACAGCTTTATCTGACTGAACTAAATGTTTAGTCTAAGACCCTACAATATCATATTTAGGTTAATTGCAAATTATTCACCAAAGAGTTCCATTTGCATAATGTGGAGATCCAAGTGCCACAATCTATAAGTTCAACCAGTTTTAAGGACAGACTCCCCCAAACAAAGTTACTGTGTGGAAACAACCAATCTTTATTATACAAATCATTATATTATTTGATAAAATCACAATAAATACAGAAAGTTTTATTTAATATTACTGTGATCACATTTACTGCTAGGTTAATAATTTATATAGTTAAGTTGTTAGTGTTAAAGTAGAAACACATTCTCGTCTCTCTTTTTTTGTCATAAAAACAAAATATATGTCAAAATTTCCAAATTTCATGTGCAGGAAAAAGGAAGATCCACTACCTCTTTACAGATGGAAAAGAAATGGCAGAAGAGTATGACTTAAAGACAGATGAGCTCATTGGTAAGCAAGTGTTATATTATTATAAATTTCAATACACAGGATGAGTGTGTGTCTTATGAAACATATGATGCGTTTCAGGACGAAAGTGGCGCCATAAAAGCACGCTTGGAGCTCAGGGCCAGTGGACGGTAGAGGTTGGGGAGCCAGTAGCAAGCCCAGTTGCATCTCCAGATTCTGATGTGATCAAGGAGAACTGCTCCAATGTAAGTTTTTCTGTTTACGGTATATATATATATATATATATATATATATATATATATATATATATATATATATATATATATATATATATACATACATACACACACACACACACACACACACCACTAGTCAAAAGTTTGGATACACCTTTTAAGTAGAATCACACAGTATACATAAAAGTGTGAAATCAATCAAAATATGTTTTATATTTTAGATTCTTCAAAATAGCCACCCTTTGCCTTGATTACTGCTTTGCACACTCTTGGCATTCTCTCCATGAGCTTCACGAGATAGTCACCTGAAATGGTTTTCACTTCACAGGTGTGCCTTATCAAGATTAATTTGTGGAATTTCTTGCCTTCTTAATGGGGTTGGGACCATCAGTTGTGTTGTGCAGGATTTAGTTTGGTACATAGTTGACAGCCCTATTTGACAACTGTTAGAATCTGTATTATGGCAAGAACCAATCAGTTAAGTAAAGAGAAATGACAGTCCATCATTACTTCATTCCAGAAAATTGCAAAAACTTTGAAAGTATCCCCAAATGCAATCGCACAAACCATCAAGTGCTACGAGGAAACTGACTCACATGAGGACCGCCCCAGGAAAGGAAGACCAAGAGTCTCCTCTGCTGCTGAGGATAAGTTCATCCAAGTCATCAGCCTCAGAAATCACAAGTTAACAGCACCTCAGATAAGAGCCCAGATAAATGCCACACAGAGTTCTAGTAGCAGACACATCTCTGCATCAACTGTTCAGAGGAGACTGACCAATCAGGCCTTTATGGTCAAATAGCTGCTAAGAAACCACTACTAAGGAAAAGCAACAAGCATAAGAGATTTGTTTGGTCTAAGAAACAGAAGGAATGGACATTAGGCCAGTGGAAATCTGTGTTTTGGTCTGGTGAGTCCAAGTTTGAGATCTTTGGTTCCACCCACCATGTCTTTGTGCAACGCAGAAAAGGTGAACAGATGGTTTCTACATGCATGGTTCCCACCATGAAGCATGGAGGAGGAGGTGTGATGGTGTGGAGGTGCTTTGCTGGCGACACTGTTGGGGATTTATTCAAAATTGAAGGCAAACTGAACCAGCATGGCTACCACAGCATCCTGCAGCAACATGGCATCCTATCCGGTTTGCGTTTAGTTGGACCATCAATTATTTTTCAACAGGACAATGATCCCAAACACTCCTCCAGGTTGTGTAAGGACTATTTGACCAAGAAGGAAAGTGATGGAGTGCTGCATCAGATGACCTGACCTCCACATTCACCTGACCTAAACCCAGTCCAGATGGTTTGGGATGAGATGGACCACAGAGTGAAGGCAAAAGGGCCAACAAGTGCTCAGCATCTCTGGGAACTTCTTCAAGACTGTTAGAAAACCATTTCAGGTGACTACCTGATGAAGCTCATCCAGAGAATGTCAAGAGTGTGCAAAGCAGTAATCAAAGCAAAGGGTGACTATTTTGAAGAATCTAAAATATAAAACATGCTTTGACATATTTCACACTTTTTTGTTTACTACATAATTCCATATGTGTTCATTCATAGTTTTGATGCCTTCAGTGAGAATCTACAATGTAAATAGTCATAAAAATAAAGAAAAATCATTAAATGAGAAGGTGTGTCCAAACTATTGACTGGTAGGGTGTGTCGTAGTATAAATTTTTATTTGAAAATTACATTTGAATCTTCAGGTCTGTAAAATAGTTTTGATTGTTTTTGTTTCAACAGCCTGTGTTCATGCGCAAAGACACAAAGACCAGCTTTCAGTGGAGAATCCGCAACCTTCCCTACCCCAAAGATGTCTTCAGTGTTTTAGTGGAGCCGTCTGAAAGACACATCATCATAAAAACCTCAAACAAAAAGTGAATATGCAGAACACCGGTTTTCTCCTTGACCGTCTACTAATTCGTGTGCTGCACACTTGTTGCATGCAATCCTTGTGTCCTCCCTATAGATGGCACTGTTTACAATACATTTGCCTGTACAGAACAGCTGCTTGATAGATCCATGACATCCTCCTCATGTCTTCGCAGGTATTATAAGAAGTTCAGTATTCCTGATCTCGATCGAAGTCAGCTGCCATTGGATAGCTCAGCACTCAGCTTCACTCATGCCAACAACACTTTAATTGTCAGCGTAAGTTTGCACAATAATGAAAAATAACTTAATCTATACCTCTAATGTTACATGGGTTAATCATTCAAATACGGTATTCTAAAAATTAAAAGTTGACTCCTAAATATGTGTTGTAGCTAAAATTTTGAACATAGCAGCCTAAAGAACATCATTTGTTCATTATAAATAATTGCAAAAGGATTTGAAAAAATCTCTATGTACCATAAATTCAAAGAGAATCCCATGAAAACTATCACTGTCCTTTTAAAAAAAAAATTATGTGTAAATAATTTAACGCTGTTTGCCAATATGGTTTGTTATTTATGTTGTTGATTTTTGTGCTCCTTTCTTCATGCCTTCAATTATTTTTAATGCTAGCAATAATTGCTGGTAGAGTTTCATTTCCTTTTTTTTTAAACGTTCTTTCAACACAATTGCAGTAGATGAAGTGCACAATGACAGCTTTACATATTTTTCTTCTCTTTTCACCAGTACAAGAAACCCAAAGAGGTGTTAACACTTGAGCAGGAGCTACTGAAGGAACTGAAGAAACTGAAGGGGACCGCTGAGGGGGACGTCGACTGCAAAACTCAGTGAATTCTGACTGTGGGAGAGAAGAAATAATTCTGCGTTGCATCTAAAGCACATGTGAGCTCTCATTTATCTTTCTGTACTAAATCCCTTCATTAAGATTCTCCGTGCCTTTTCACTCTCTTGATGGTTCGAATTCTTTTAAGTAATTTGGGTCCACTTCCTGGAATTGTTAATATTGAACTGTCTACATCAATTTTTATTTGAAAAAGATAGATTCCTAGTTCATGCAAGACTAGATTTATTACGTTTGTTTGTTTTTTTTTAACCATGATTGTTTCCCCAAATTATTCCTTTGACGGTGAAATAATTCTATATTGCACCACAGCAGGTTATATTTTTGCTGCTTTTAACCAAACGTATTATGGAGTAATTTTGATGGGGGTCACATAACTACCACCCTCTTTTCACTGATGTCCTTGTTAAACACTCAAAGCACACAATGCTTCATCCCTGTTCATTCCGAGGTCAGTTACGAGGACATCCCATTTGTGTTAAATGAATACCCTCATGTTCCTTGCATGTAGTGGGCCACCCTGAAAGCCATTACTGAAACTAGTGTTACCGTTTCCCATTACAACAGAGGGCTGCTCTGACTTACTGGTCTCCAGCGATCACGCCATGTAGACACAAGTTAAAAGTAGATGTTGCAGAGTTTTGTTTTAAATTTGCTTTGATATAGTCGGGAGGAATGTAACAGTCGACATTTTGCATCTTTAACATATGGAATTCTTTGTGCATATACTGTATGACATGGGATATTTGTCTACTTTTTCCACTAAGTTTCATAAAAAAAAAACTGCTCAGTCAGAAATACTTAGACAGTGGATAAAAAAAGAGTAGTGCTGTTTCAATGAGACAATGGCATTTAAATATAGATTGTTTCAACCTTGTGATTCCTTGCATTTTTTGCCACTTATCCAAACCCAGAGAGCAAGTGACAAAAAGCACAGACAAAACCACAGGTCTCTGACTATTGTGCTTTGTCTTCTTCCAGATGGAAAGATCAGGATACAAGCAAACATTTTAAAACCAGTCCGTTCTGTTGTTTTGTAAATTCTTGGGAGGGCCTTGATTGATTTATGACAAAAATGCGTTTATATATACGTGCTTAGATATTGTGTGAAGTTGCTGTGTTGATTTAAATTATACACAACCCACAGAGGTTTCTGCTGTTGAGTTGACGCATTAAATAAATGTTCACACTGAGGTCTTAATTTTGGTAACTTTCTATCATACTTTACTGTCTTCTGAGCTCGAGCTGCTGTCAAAACAAATTCATGTCCCAAACACCAACTAACAAATTGGACATCCAGCTCATGCATTGTGAGAGCAGCAGAGTCCCTCTGTTCAGGGTCTTCTTCCTCCCCTGTCATTTGGCCTCTGATGGTCATGCTCAACTGCTTCTGGGAAGAGGGTTTCTTTTCTGCCTCCCTTTCACTCCCGAATGCCTCTTCCCAGCCATTCCCCCTCTTTCAGTCGATGCCACATTTTGCCACACAGACCCTGATGCTTTTTCTGCAAGCCCCTCTCCGAACAGCCTCCCCCCCGCACCCCTTCCAAACCCCCTCACCCCTCCCTGTGTGACTGGCTTCTTTTTGATAACTGACCCCTCCTCGTGTTATTATTCGAACCCACTATTGTATAACATGCCCTTTTATATGAGGTTTCACAAAGGGCCCATTTGATCAGAGGGTTACGGTGTGCGATCGTGAGAAATGCAACTACATGGTGGTAACCTTTGTTTGGGCCAAAATGGTGGGCTGACCTCATCGCTTTTAATGCATAGCTTGGGCCATTCAGGCCCAAGTCTCACTTGCTGAGCACATTGAATTCAGTAGCCTGTCACAGATATTGCCCCTCAGTTATCTGGGTCTCCGGCTTGAAGAAGAGGGGGAAAAAAAAAAACAAAAAAAAAAACAAAAAACAGTTTTTTGGGGCACAACGAACATTGTATGCTAGCTTTCCATCCCAAAACAACCACACAAGAGAAAAGCCAAACAGCTTGTGAAGTGATTCTTTAGTGGTTTTAATATACACTCTACAATAAATATTTCCATCATTTGATGTAATTTACATTTTTACAGTAAAAATATATTCATATATGTAAAAAAAAAAACAAAAAAACAACAGGTTACATATTCTCCAAAACGGCCTCCTAAAGGCAAGATAGCATGTCAACTGAGGCTCAGATGCTGTAACCACAGATAGCTGCCATGTCTAGCTTCATTATACTCATTTCACTTATAAACATTCTTTGTTGCTGAGCTGGCTAACTTCTAAACAAAGGTTTTCATTCATGACATTATTGTTGAGCTCTTCAGTACTTTGAATGCCCCCTGATTTAATAAGAAAAACTCCTTCCTACAGTTTGTCTGAATTGGAAATAACTAGCAGATTAGATAGTCAATGTTTACATACAATCCAGTACAAAGAATTACATAATAAGTCCACAAATGAGGCAAAAAAAGTGTGTATGGGCACTTGACTGTAAAAAGATCATTTTGCTTCTGAGCACATGTTTTTGTCTTGCAGTGGTTCTTGTGCTGGTTCATTCACGGTTCTCCCTCAGCGGTTTCAGTCCTCAGCGTCCCCCGGAGCGCTGGTGATGGGAATGTTTAGTCCGCTTGCTTAAAGGGTGCGCAGGGACAGGCAGAGGAAGGACATCAAACGGTCTCCTCTCGCTTAGCAAGTGCCCCCTGGGTAGACGCTTCATGAAGTGAGCCTCCCTCTGGTGCTGCTTGGTCTTGGAGGCCTTCCTTGGACGGCCCTTGCGTGTGAAAGCCATGTACCAGCCCTCGTACTTGGCGTTCTGAAGTGCCGTGTAGTTGTTTTCCAGAACAATCTCAGTGAAGATGCAGTCTTTGCCTCGTCCTTTCCTCTGGGATAGAAAAGAAAAAGCAAAGCAGGGAGAAGTTGAGACATTCTGGACAATTTCCAGGAAGCATAAAACATCATCCTTTTTTTTTCTCCAGACAATCAAATAGACTTTGAAACCTTAGGAGGGCTGCTCAGACAAATCTCAAAATCTAATTTGTTCTGGCTTCGAATGTCTCAAAAATGTGTCGCCATAAGCTGCAAATCTGGAATAGCATTTCCAAGAAATGGACAAACTTCAAGATGTTGCTGTAGCCTTATGCAGCCACAGAACTATGAATTCCAGATTACCTTGCCAATCAGCTTCCCCCTCTTGTTCATGCATATGTAGTATCCTGTCTTCACCCCTTTAATACGAACACGACTTCCAAAAGAGTCCGTCTCCACTTCCAGTTTAGCTACACAGACAAAACAAATCACAAATAATGAGATGACACAGTTCTGACACGGTGCAGGCATGCAGATTATGATGTTAGAGTACGTGAGACAAATGAGCTCTGCCCTTCTTCCCTCTGAATGTGTTCTTTATGCGTGGCAGAGACTGTAATAAAGTGGATCGTGTCATCTTTAAATGGCATTAAATTGTTCCGAAAAGAGTCACCCGGACTCGTGAAAGATGAACATATAAAATCCCTCTTAACCCTTTTTATGATCCGGCAGCCACCTTTAACAAAGCATGCAGGCCTTCCAAAATAGCATCAAATGATAGTGATTTCGCACGGCGCGATTGTTTCTGAACGTCTGTAAATGCTGTGCTGTGATGCAGCTCAGACTGGCGGATAAAGGAGAGTGAGAATACTGCGGTCAGGGACACAGCCACAAGCACAGAGCAACGGTCAGATTTGGGCCAGTTACAAGAGTGACACCCACTTAGGATATGTAGCCAGTGTGTGCATGACTGACTCCCTCCTTCTCTCTCTCTCTCTGTGAATGTTGAGACGAGGCAAAGAAATTTAAAAGACAAAAGTGCACACAGGAGAGGCATGGAGAGGAAAAGGTATAAAGTGAAGATGCTGACTTCACCGCTCCTTATAAATTGAGTCATACATTGAGTTGTAAAGCAATGAAAATTCCTCATAAAATCAGCCTCCAAGAAGCAGGCAGCAGGCATCGAGAAGGGGCTGGATGATGGTGGAAAGATGGCTAGACACACCAGAATCCTTTTTGGTGACAGGAATTACGCTCCTTTTAAGTTTAGGGCAGTTTTTTCCCCCCCTTGCAAGAAGTAAAAGGGGAAATTTCAAGTCCATCATGACAGGTGTCAAGGACTTTTCTAGACCACCAGCACTGTGGGGAAATAAACTATCTGCATGAGGCCATAAAAGATGGCAGCACTGATGCCACTAACGATGTTTACAATCGCTACTACTGTTTCTCCTGGCTCCAGCTTTTTCCTACAGGCTGCCAAAGACTACATCGTTTACTCTGCTTTTCATCACTGCTGAATGTGAGCAAATTGCGTGTTTTGAAGGTGAACATGTTTCGCATTTCACAGTTTTTTTTCTAAAAGGATGGCCTTTAGATTGATCAATTGGATCATCATCATTTCAGTGACAATTAACAGTGGTTTTCCTTAAATAGACAAACACGTGGAGCTTCGATCAACTGCCTGCTTATTACACATGAAACTGCATTTAAAGGTGATGTAACTTATTGTGTCGGGGAGATTAAATTCTACTTCGAGGCAAATCCTCGCGATATTTTGCATCCTTCTCTTGTGAATTAACTTAAATTGCTTAAATGGACATTCAATTATTAGATATTCGTAATTCTAACACACATGCCTCCTTGCTGATCTTATGCACGGGTCGCTGGTTTCCTACCGTGCACGGCTCCGTCGTCTCCGTTGGCGTTGACCCTCTTGTTGGCCAGAACCTGGACGTGTTTCCCGCTGGTTCGGCTGTACAGCTGGTAGGTTCTGGTCAGCCTGCGGCTCATCCGATCCGACAGCCGGCTCTGCTCGGTGACATGGTGCTTGAAATTAGGAGGAGACTGCACAGAGTTCTGCCGGACAATAGGAAACACATGTCAAGTAATTTGACAAATGACTTTTTTTTTTCTCCCTTATACTTCTTTTTTTTAAACGCTGCACAATATTTTACATGCCTGAAAACAATCATGTCAACTTGTGAGGAGACTAAAGCTTGTCAGTCAGAGGAGCCCAGGGCCCTGCATGGCCCACACTTCATCATGTCATTCATCATATTTAAAATAAACCACGCTGATTCCTACTTTGCGTTCTTAATTTGCAGTCTGCGTATTTTGGAGATGTTTTCAAGGACCATCGTGGATGACATTTCACTCATATATATTTCTATATATTTTTTTTACCACCACTGATCTTTCACCCCATCTCGACTTCTTCTTTCCCCCCCCCTTTTTTCTCCTCATTTCAGCCGTTCTCCATCCACATATGTTTTAACAATTACCTTTAAGGCTGGAGCTTACCTCTTTTCAAGATGTTTGAATTGTTGCCAATTGCCATAGCGCTCATAATAAAATGTTTTCATTGTTATTGCAGGCTATTGGAGACTCAGAGACGGTGGATTGTAAGCTGCTAAGCTCTGTGCCTACCTGTTAAGTTTTGCTTAAATTAATTAGCCCATAGAACTTTATGCAACATTAGCGGCTTTTTATTGACGTGAAAATGTGAGTTACCTGTGCGTAAAAGCAAAGCGCCGTGAACTGAAGTAACCTGCAGCAGAAAACAAAGCAAAATTTTAAAAATTCAACCCGTTGCTGAAATGTTCATGAAGTACACATATAGCTTTATTATGTTGACATCTCTTTACTTACAGATAACCTAACCTCGATGTTCTCAGCCTCATCTTGTAATAGTTCAAATATTGCTTCATGAATACTCCACTGATTCGCTGCTGGAAGCTCAAGGAAATAAAGTTCCTCCCGGTGGGAATATCAGATCAGTTTTTATCCCCCTCTTGTTACACATAGAAAGTGATACCCGTGACAATTAAGAGATCCAAAACCGTCAGGGTCCCATGCAGGTAGACAGAATCCGCTCCCCACGCTGCTGAAAAGTTCGGAAGATTTAAAAGTGTTGCTAATCCAAACTTCAAAAAGTCCGGAGAAAGGGTCGCTGTCACTGAACCACCTCCATCAAATCCTCTTTGTGTCATTCAATCATTCGACAACGAAGGTTTAAAGCAGAAACAAATCCCCAGTGATTTGCTTTGACAGAGCACTGATCAAGTTTTTTCGTTTGTTTGTTTTACGCACGGGTCTTTACGCATCAGTTGCGCACCGTTAATTTCCTAAAAAGAAGAGTTATTAAAAGGAGAAAAAAAAGCTGAATGAATCTCACGAGTAGCTGCGCGGCTCTGCTTGTTCAAAACAAGTTAAAGCAATGTTTGTCACAGTTGTCTCTCTATAAGATGCCCAGATAGTAAAACTCCAGCGTCAACCTTCCTCCCACACGTGTATTTCTTGTGGTTGCCTCCAGTCCAAATACAGCATCTGTCTCCCTCTACATTTAAATACTTTAACTTGCGGGAAAGTCAATATCCTCGGCGAGAGCAGGCGGAGCGTCCAGACTGGAGCCAAGTTGAAACTGAATACTTGTTAGGACACTTAGCCTGCAACTATTTGCTTGCAAATCCACAAAGATTACATTCATCAATAACTTGAATGTGTAATTAAAAACTATATAGGATAAAATATTTAATATGAAGCACAGTCTGTTCAGGAAAAAAATGGCTTATATGTAGTTTAATAGGCAACTTAGATTCACAAAATATTTAAATTAAGCCTGTATTCAGAACCATTAATCTCATTCCTCCTGATATCACTGTATTGTCATGTAAAATATACAGTTCTCTTTGTTTTCTACAAGTACAAATGTCCCTTTGGAAAAATTCCCTGGCATGTACTTAAGAAAATCTACAGTTACATTAACTTATTCCCTGACTGCAGGTTAGAGGTTGTTTGGTGGTCCCCCAGGACGGACCTTGATGTACTTTTTCATCCTACATATGTAAGTAATATGTATTCCATGTGAACACATGACACAGAATGGTTTTCACATAACATCTAAAGCCTTTTCCATGGATACAAATACTCTCTCCCTCACAATCACTCTTCCATAACCTTTCACATTCCTGGTTTGATTTTGTAAAAGTGTGTCCTGGGCCTGGTGTGCTACTTTCACAGCACGGTTCCATACTGTACATCATGCAATTATTTCGGAATTATTCTCAGTGACAACAAAGCAGCGGGGTTTCTTTTAAGGGAGGATGACTGTTGCATGTTCGTCTGATAGGGAGGAAAGAGGATGATTGTAACATGGGACACTTCAAAGAATCACTGTCATGATTACATTTAAACAACTGACTTTCCTTTATTTTAAAGAAAATAGCAATGAATAAAGACTATGTTCAATTTTATAAAATACATTTTTAGATGTCATTCAGGTGCTGCTGAAGAAGCTTTTGCTTGTTTTAAGAGTATATTAAGAAATAATTTAATATTAAAAAAGCTACAATTTGGAGGATACCCATTTCATTCAACCTCCTAATGGCTTTAGATAAAAAAGTTGGTCCATTTGTGCTCCTCATAATTTCTCTAACATCAGAAGTACATTAGGAAGGGAACTCTTGTTAATCTGGAGAACAAACAGAAGAACAGCAATAAAAACGGCATCAGTGTGCATACGACTGTGTGAGTCTTGTTTTAAGACAGATTTATTTCTGTCTAACTAAATTAGCAAGAAAATGTGGATGGAAATGTGGAACAAATGCTACATTCAACCCTACTCACCCCTAAATTCACTGCTGCTGTGTGTACAGATGAAATCACAAATTGAAAAATGACTGACTGGACACACAAAGTGGCGTAAAAGCATCTGGCGCTCCCTTTCCAAATCTCCTCTGTATATCTGAGCCCTCGTGACACCCTGAGTGAGGCTAATTTTAGCTGACACCAGCGCCTTGATAACCGCACTTTAAATCAGAATTGTTACAGACTCCAAGCCTCAAATCTGATTATTTTCCTAATGAGCCAAAACACGTTTTTTGGACTCTCACCTGTGAGACTTCATACATGCAGGCCTGTGTTCTCTGTGTGAACGGGATGGGAAACCTTCCACACAGAACAGCTGTAAGAGAGTTAAATACAGTACATATATAATTATGTGAGTTTTGGTCAATGTCTTAGCTGTAAATCAGTCATTTTAGCCAATGCAGGGGATTTAGAGAGTGAAAATGGACTGCCTTATTAGTTCCAGCGGGACACTGCAACAAGTGATTTTGCCACCTGGAACAATTCAGCACCTTGTATTTTCAGATTCTGACCCCTATGAAGCAGTGATTGCACATCATAACATGAAATCCACCTGCATGATAATGAAAGCGATTGAATTTTATGAAGGCCACACAATGACTCATCAATAAGTGCATGTTTGACTGTCTGAACCCACAGATTAGTTCACTCATGAGTTATTTGAAGAAAATCTGATTTAGAAGCAAAGGAAATCTGCAGTTCCAGATGCTGGATGTCTGTGTACTTAAAACCCACTGTAACAGTTCTACTGTACAGAACTCAGGGTACAGTGTTTTTTTGTATGGTTGTAGAACACAAACAGTATTCAAGAAAAAAACGTTAGTCACTTGTCATTTTAATCTTTTAATATTCTTCCGTTCACTGAAATTCCTCTGACTTGTATGAGTGCAGTGTCTTTTTCATTTAAAATATGCAGTAAACCAATCCTGTCCACTGAATTGTTCATATCTATCAACATTCCCAACATCACAAATAGGCATCTGAGTCTCATATTCTGGTCAGCGCACCACTATTTCACTGCAAAATGGCTCACTTTCTCCCTTTGATACTCGCCAGCATCTGTTCTTGTCATGGCTTTAGGTGAGCCAAGACCAGACAGTGACAGAAGTTCGCTTGCCTTAATTACTAGGAAAGCTGTCTGTAGTATTTCCCACATTTTCAGCGTTAGTCAAGAATTCAACTTAAACAGCGTATCACTGCAATAGGTGTTCTTCATATAATTCATGGAGGAAAAAAGAGGCCCATTTATCTTCAGCTGTTTTTAGACAGCTTGTGCACTAAGTGGTCTGTGTTTGTGGGCATTTTGATTGGCTTGTTAGTTTGTGATTCTATAAGATCAGAGCTTTTTTTTTTTTACCCATTTGTTCAGTTTTTATTGTTTGCATGGCAGTCAACTGTGAAATGAGTAAAAGGACTTTGATAAAAGTCCTCCAGAAAAAAGGAAATAAGTATTGATTAAAAAGTGCCTTCTGTAGTGAAACTGCTTATTAAGGATGCTTTCAGATTTGGTTCTAACTAATTTTTCCAAGTACGTTTGAGCCCAGAGTCCAGGATGTTTGCTAAGTGTGAATATTTAATGTTGATCTCCTGGGGGGTGCATAAATGGCACAGTGCTTCAGCAACATTTTGCAAGTCATTTTAAGAGGTTAAAGTATCATATAAAGCGGTTAAGGTCGGGTGTAAGGTCAGAGGGAGCATATCATTCACGGTGAAAACATGGCATGCAATTGTACACAAAATGCAAAAAACGCATGAAAGTGAGAGAACATGTTATTCACACATATTGTCATGATACCAGGTTGGAAAGTTATGTATCTTTGGGAAGAAACAGACTCAAGTTTATATCATGGGTGCAGTATGTAATAGAGTGGAAATACTTGCTTTAGAAAAAATGTGTTGTGAGCTGCATTAACATGGGTTGGTAGAAATAATGGACGGGCAACTTGTTTGGTAGCTTATCGGGTAGAGAAGTTAATTACTAACCAGAAGATGCCTGTTTGAGCACAGATATTGACATCTTTTTCATTGAGAGTTGTGCTCTTGTATCATCCCTGACAGAAATAAGCATGACAACCAAAAACCTAACAAAAGTAAAACTAACGTTTATTCATTCCACTCCATACATGTGTGGTAGCGGGTTATGTGTTTGACTTTGTGATTTATCAAGAGCACTGAGGGCTTGTTTGTATATTTACTTGCTTTGCATAAAAAAAATCTCTGCAGCAGGCGACTTTGGAGGTAGACTGTAGTCGCTGTTGAGGATGAAGTGTCAGGATTATCAAACTGTCTGCCACCTTTGGAAAGATCTGCTTCCTTGATTGAGAGATGAGGTTTGAAGACAGGTGAGAGTGTTGGTTGTCTTCCTTGTTTGTGCATCTAAAACAAATGCACCAGCAGTGTGAAGTAATGTAGATTATTGATTTTGTTGGATAAAGTGCCCTATGTAATGACTCATTTAGGCTGATGTTTGAACAATTAGAATACAATCATTTAAGATCACTGTAAAACAGTAATAACTTACAATGATTTAAGAGGAATTAAAATCAATATTTGCCACATATAGGTGGATGTAAGTGCAGTATATTTAACTTTTACAGTGATACAATAACTTTAAAATGTCATTTTTGTACTTAATATGTGTGACTGGTTTACAGCGTTTAAAATGAAAGCTTTGTAAAATGTGGGAGTAGGTGGTTGTGATTATTGCTTCCCAGTGACAGTGCACCTAAATAGCTTTTTAATCCAGGTGAAAGCGGTGTGGCTAGTTAGTTGGCAGTCAGGCAAACAGAGTGGACCCAAGCAGCATTTTTTGTTTGTCTTTAGTCTCTATTTTTCTCTTATTTTGAAAAATTTGGATAAGGATAATCATTTTTGTACAAGACATGTTTTGTTGGGCATGAGTTAAAATTAACTGTTCAGCTTTATCAAGTGGTCCTGTGGATTACCAAGAGAGAAGAGCATCAAGCTGACAGATTCAATAATTGGAACCCAGAAGCAAAATTCCACTATAGAGTTTGCTACAAGAACTCTATTAATCATACACTGCCTGGCCAAAAACAAACGTTGCCCCCTGGATTTAACTAAGCAAACAAATAAGAGCCTTCCATTGAATAATTACTGCAGTGATGAATATGTTTCAGCTGCAACAACTTATTTAACCTCAAATGATGCAGTGAGGAGCTTCTTATTTCTGAAACAACCGTGTCTGAAGACATATCCTGTGGTCATGGAAAGGATGTTAATCTGTCTCAGAAGGGTCAAATTATTGGCCTGCATCAAGCAAAGAAAACAACTAAGGAGATTTCTGAAACTACTAAAATCAGGTTAAGAACCGTCCAACGAATTATTAAAACCTGAAGGATAGTGGTGAACCATCATCTTGGAGGAACAAATGTGGTCTGATGAGTCCAGATTTACTCTGTTCCAAAGTGATGGGGCATCAGGGTAAGAAGAGAGGCAGATGAAGTGATGCACTCATCATGACTAGTGTCTACCAGCCTGTGGGGGTTTAGGGTTATGATCTGGGGTTGGTCAGGTTCAGCAACGTTATGTTCCCAAAGAATGAGGTCAGCTGACTACCTGAATATACTGAATGACCAGGTCTTTCCATCAGTAGAGTTGTATTTCCCTGATGGTATGGGCATATTCCAAGATGACGATTCCAGGATTCATGGGGCTCATATTGTGAATGAGTGGATCAGGGAGCATGAGACGTCATTTTCACACATAGATTGTCCTCCACAGAGTCCAGACCTCAGCCCCACTGAGAATCTTTGGGATGTTCTGGAGAAGACTTTGCACAGCGGTCTGACTCTCCCATCATCAATATAAGATCTTGGTGAAAATTAATGCAACTCTGGACAAAAATAAATACTGACATTGCAGAAGCTTATCGAAACAATGCCACAGTGAATGAGTGTCATACTCAAAGCTAAAGGCAGTCCAACAAAGTATTAGAGTGTGCGACTTTTTTTTGGCCAGGCAGTGTATTTGGCACACGTTTTTAGTCTGTACACGAGCGCTGCGTGGATGATGACGTACACGGACTTGGGTATAGAACATTATTATGGTGTGATGGATGGATTGGAGGAAAGTTGGGTGAGGGTATCATACATAATGTGGAAGTGCCATAAGTCTCTCTTTGCTTAAAGGAATATTTTGACATTTTGGATAATTCCCCTATAATTACTCTGCCCAGAGTTAAAAGAGAAGACTGTCACCACTCTCTGAGCTTTAAATATAAATTGACAGTGACAAAGTCGAAGTTTCAGCCAAGAAACAACCCTGCACATAACCTCACGTAAACTGGAAAAGCTCTTTACGCTTTGGTTTTTGTACAGATCAAACACACAAGATATAATATGACAGTGCGTGAGCTTTGGAGGTGCTGATGGAACAATTTTCTGTGGTTTTTTTTTTTTTTTTTTTTTAGCATTTGGACAGAGCCAGGCTAGCGGTTTCGCCCTGTTTCCGCTCTTTATGTTAAGCTAAAGTAACTGGCTGCTGGTTGTAAGCTTACATGAAACGAACAGACATGTGATTGGTATCAATTACTCTCATTTAACTCCTGGCAAGAAAGCAAAAACATGTATTCCCCAAAATGCCTAAATGCTCCTTCAGCTACATGCAACATTTTAGTCTTTGCTTATTTTTTTCACAGTGTGTTTCGACCCCGCAGTTGCTTGGTGCTTTTGAAACCTGACTGAGAACATTTGGTCCGGTGCTGTAGAGTCCATACATCTCTTACACTTCCCAGCAGTCTGCACCAGCCACTTACAATTTAGAAACAATTCTGTCTCTGCAAGCATAAATGACATTTGGTTAAGGTGACCTGTCAGACAGGTTTGGCTAAAATTCTCCAGACTGAACATGAAAGGTTCCTTCTGAAACCTGATCAAAAGCTATC
This sequence comes from Amphiprion ocellaris, assembly GCF_022539595.1. Taxonomy (NCBI): domain Eukaryota; kingdom Metazoa; phylum Chordata; class Actinopteri; family Pomacentridae; genus Amphiprion; species Amphiprion ocellaris. The sequence goes on along the minus strand of NC_072769.1, from coordinate 28,961,362 downwards.
ATTTTTTATTCTGCTTTGTTACATACCGAACTGTCTGCCGCCTCACTCCAGAGATTCTCTAGTGAGCAGCTTTTCTGGCCTCTTAATGATTTTGAGAAGAGTTGACACAGGTCCAAGTTTTGCCCCTCTCTTTAGCCTTCTGCGTTCAATGCTGCTTTTCTCATTTGGATCACAGTTTGCTAATACAAAGCCTCGGTATCGGAGAGCGAGGTACAAAGACAGCAATCACTGGGCACTGTGAAAAAAATATCAGAGAGAGGAACCTTTTGGCAGAGATGCACGCTGGTTATTCTTAGAAAAGGAGTGACTGAATGTCTGAAAAAGCCCCAGAGCAGACTACTATTCAGTAAGAGGCATTATTCCCTCTAGCTAATGCGAGACATAAAAATACACACTCTTGCACAAGGCAGAGCCAATGGAAAGGTAGACGAAGAAGAAAAAAACAGAGCCACAGAGTATGTATGAGTGTGTTTGGGTGGAAAGAAAATGTGAGATGTTGTGATTCACCGTGTCATCTGCTGGCAGCGTCGCTCACTGGCCAAACCTCAGCGGCTTTTTAGAAGAAAAAACTGCTCAACCACCTGTTGTAATTATGCACTACTGCTTTGTTGCAACAACGGGAACCACATAATGTGCCTGTAACCACATTCACCGCAGCAGCAACTTACCTTGAACTGACTTTGAGAGGGTGCTGGCTCACAGCTACAATTTGTTCCTGGCTCTGGAGGATGTGAAGGATTAATGACATGCGTTGTACTAATGGAATTAAAACACTACATTTTTTAACTGACATTTTATTCACATTTTGATGAAAATTTAATGGACCGTGACGGCTGATGGGGAAATGGATATCACCTTTAATATGCTGTTCTTTCAAAGGGGTCATAAGTTGTAACTAATGGCTTTATTAATGGTAATCATCTACAAACTAAAGCATTGAAAATCATTTGTAAATCATCAAGAGGAGCAATTTGGGGTGACCAGGTTGTCAGTGGTGCACTTGCTTACGCTCATTTTGAGTAACCCTCTAATGGACTGTATGACATTTGAGCATTTACAACTGCAGACTTGTGGAAAATCCTGTTTTAGAGATGTATTTCAGCTTCCACTTGCATATGATTTACTTTTGCCACAAGCTTCGTAGGAAATTGGAGACCTTGGATAACTGCAGACTTGATAGTTTATTACAGAGTATTAACAACTTTCTTGTTCGGGGGCCACAAAGCTAAAATATTCAAGGGCAACCAGTGTCCTCCTGTGCTGAAATATGACTTAGTTTGTGTTAGTGTGTGGTACTTTCTGTTAACATATCGAACTATGAATTGTGTATAAAAAAATAGACTCTTACATTTATGACCAAGATTACTAACAATGCAGGATCCACCTTAATTTAATATTGGAGTTTAACAAAACAATGTCCATAAATAATTTGTAATTAATCATATTACTGTAACCAATTCACATGTAGTGATCTGGGGCTTTTGTGGATCTTTGCCATCTTTGTCTGGTTGGTTGTGTTGCTGATAGTTTATCACTTATGACTTCATAAAACACTTTTAAACAAGGCAAAGAATTAAAGTATTGTACTCATTTATAGGTTTAGAATTTTATTTTTGCAGTCTAATAGAATATGTTTAAATGCTTTGAGGGTCAAAAAGTAATTTTTCTCATACTCTACATTGCTTCAGCACTTTGTCTTGCTTTGTCTGGAACGCTCCATTTTAGCTCCCGTCTCTTTAGCTCCAGAGAAGTCCAGTCTGCACTGTTGTCCACCTGGCCCAGTGAACGTGAGGTAACATTGGTTATATACCATAACCCCTTATCTATAACTATAGGCAGAGAGACATAGCTCTAGAGAGGAAAACAATGGTGGACTGTGACACAGCTGCTCATTTCTTGTTTGAAAGTGTGCCAAACTAGTCATACGACTGCAACAGTTTGTTGATGTTACTGGCATTACTCTCTGTTTATCAATGATCAAAATGGATGTTAACCTGCCATCTAAGCCTGTTATGGGATGGCGGAGCTTCACCTTTAGCCCATATATATGACAGTGATCTGCAATGCTCACAGCTATTTAAAGAGCAGAAAATGGTGACACAGTGATGTCAATAAGTAACACTAAGAAAACCTTGACTTTAAACGAGGATTTCAGCCAGGTAAGGAGCAGTGTTGTCTGTGGGAGAGAGTAATTCACTTTGTGCCTTGTAAATATGCACATCTTTTATTTTCATTTTTAAAAAAACTATATAATAGTTCGCTTTAACAACAGACATAATGGTTAATTACAATTTATTAATGACTTATTCATACATATAACAGCTGACTTGATTGTTTATTACTGTTTATAAAAGACTATAAGTTTAGATGAACAGACGTTAACGTTTAGACCATTTATTTTGACTTACTAACATTTATTACTGCATATTCGGTGTTTATTACCCTTTTAAAATGGCTTATTATCAATTGTAACTGTTTATTACAACATGGGACATCTTTGTTAACAATTTGCCAATGACAATGAATGTATTATAGTGGATATTTACATTAAGAAATTAATAATTAATAATGCTTCATCCAAGGCAGTTTAAACAGTGACATTGCGATATTTCTCTGTATGTGGAGAGTTTGTGAAAGCACAAGTTTTGCAGCTGAGTTCTTGAATATGAATATTCAGTGTGTGTTGCACAGCTTACTTGCATATCTTGCATGCAGAGCTGTCTGCAACATGTTTCTAGGATGCCCATAAGGATCCAGAAGACATTGTCTTAAGTCCAGTAAAAACAAGCAGTAACTAATAAGTTTGTGCCCGTATAAATTCCACTCTCTGCACTGTTTCTTCTGCAGTCTGCCTCATTTGTTATTGTCATCTTAGAAATGACTTCTTAGCGATGGAAAGACAGCATGCGAGGGACAGTAATGGTCCTGTCCTGTGAAATTCATATTAGGTAATGAGGGTGGGGTTGGGGGAGTTTCTCTCCACCTTTTAGTCACTCAGAGCAGCTTCAGTCACTCAGTGGTGATTTGGTGAGTGTGTGAGTGACTGTGTATGTGTCACAATGCCAGAGCCTGAGAAAATTGTTACAGTGAGAAAATTTGGAAAATCGAGCCATCGCATGACGTTTGAAGTACTTACTCATGTTTGAGCAGAGCGGTGAGCTTGAATGACTTTTTAACTGGATGAAACGACTGTCTGGGAATGACCCCGGTGTGTAGAAGTGATTAAGGGGACCCAGTTTCACCATAACTGAAATGTGTTTGCATAATGACTTTGAGTGGTGATATTAAATAAAGCTCTCTGCTGAAGCTTTTAACAACTGTCGAGTGTAGCAGTCCTGTTTTGCTGTTTCTCTCTGTAGGCCTTGGTTTAAGTTATTTCAGTTTCATCCAGTTTAAAAATGCTCATTTCACTCTTGTTGGTGAAACCAAAAGAGCCCCACGATGGCATCCCCATCAGCTCCCCGTGTGGAGAGATGTGTGTGTTTGTGGTGTGAAGTGCTGGCAGCGCAGTAGAAAGCTGCAGAGTTGTCATTGGCTCGGTCAGAGCGGTCTTCCTTCCCAGCCTCTTGGATGTTTCTGCCGTATTTCACCCCATAACCCCCCACCCCGAATGGAGCGTGATTTACTGTCTTGTAAACACATAGGAAGTAGCATTGAAAACGGTTTAACAAAGTCAATAAAAGCAGACATCATTCCTATCGGGGGGCTGGAGGAGGAGGTCTGGGGTGGCTGAGGGCAGATATCCTCCCCTCACTCATCCATCTCTCCATCTTTTTACTCCTCGTCTCTCATCTGTGTCCCTTCTTTTCTCTTTCTTCACTTTTCTAAAGCCCTCTCTTTTCATATCATCCTCCTTTTCCTCCTCTTCTAAACTCCCTCCTTTTTCTCCCCCTTTTTTTTTTATTTCATGCGTTGGGCAGCGGACAGCCAGAGCAATGGCTTTAACAGACCTACCTGCAGGGCTGCTTAGGGCGGCTCTTTCATCTGGGCTCTGGAGAAAGAAGCCCCCGGCCCTGAAACAGCTGTGTGGACCTGGGAGTGAGAGGACCATGAAAAAGGCAGAGAAGAAAGAAAGGAAATTCAATGGTCCTCTGGGAATCATACCTCCCCATGCCTCCCTCTCTCGCTCTTTTTCTCCTTCCCTCTTTATTTCTACCTTTTCTTTTCCACTTTTCTTTATTTCTCTCCTAGTTCCTCGCTATCTAAGTTTTTAAGTGATACTATGATATCTTGTTTCTCTAAAGTTTGCTCTCAGTTCCAACTTGTGTCCCTCACAGCTGAAAAAGTTTAGATTCATATCTCCTTCTGCGCAGATTTCACGTGCCCCCGTTCACCACTAAATCATTGAATCGCACTGCAAAGTGAGATGTAGGAAGAAATCCTGAACGTCAGTGAAGTTCGATGATGGACTTAAAGAAAGGTCAGGAGCGGGGCCAAGCTCAGCTGTGAGAAATTTAATTCAGGAAATTAAACCTGTATATTCTCATAATAACCTGACAAAAATGAAATAGAGTCTAAATGTGTTTTCTGCATTTTTAATTTCGTAGTTAGTTATTTTTTTCCATTTTATGTAACTGTAAATGCTCTCCGATTGACTGTGGAGCTGCACGATTTCCATCTACTTAGTTGGGTAACAAAATTAAGATGGCAAAGCTTGAGATATTAATCAAAATCATTGTGCAGTTATGTACTGGAAACAGCTGCTATTAATTGCTTGCAGGTTTGGTGAATCCATCACGCAAAGCACCTTTAAGCAAAACACTCAACACCAAATAGCTTGGACTGTGTTTATGTGAGAAAAATGAAACTAATTTTATTGTGAAACCAGACAACCAAAATAAAAAGTTAAAAACGTTTATTCTCAGTAAGTTTGCCACCATAAGAAACCCCTTCAAGTTGTAAATATGATGCAATGTCAATCAAACCTATAAATCCATCTTTTCTTCTGATATCTGGGGGGACATTGTGGTGGCAGCTGGCTAACAGGGGCATTCCAGACATCCCTCTCCTTAAACACATTTTCCAGTTCTTCCTACTGGAAACCAAGGTGTTCCCAGGCCAGATGAGATATATAATCTCTCCAGTGAGTTCTAGGTCTACCTCCCTGCTGAAAACCAGAAAACCTCCAAAGGTTCCTCCCAAGAGGGATCCTATCTAGGATGGCAGATTAAGAATGGCTCATTTTGACTTGAAGGAGCAGCAACTCTTCTCTGAGCCTCCTGTGGATGTCTCAGCTCCTCACCTCATTCCTAAGGCCAAGCATGGCCACCCAACAGAGGAAACTCATTTTGGCTGCTTGCATCTGCAATCACATTCTTTTAGTTACTACCTGGCGCTTATGACCATAGGTAAGGTAGATCAACTGGTAAATTGAGAGGGAAAACTATAAATGCAGATTTAGAGACCCCCTGTTGTCAAAAACTATTTTTATACAGTAGAAGACACATCAGGACCAAAATAGACGCTCATCCTCATGGCTGAGCATTTGCACCTTGAAACTGCAGTGTAAAGATGACAGCCTCAAAAACGCAGATTCAGACTTCCAAGGTTTCCTACAAACCAAACCAAAAGAACCAATCCGGTCTAACTTGCAGGCTGGGACTTTTCCAAATCATCATTCTTCTTCCATTCTTCGGAGTGAATTCCTGGTTCAAACATGTGGCTAAATTACACACCTTACCATTGTGGAGCGCAGGGTAGTTTTACAGTATTTGATCAGAGGATACGAAGATGTTATTTTCATGGAAAAAACTTCTAAACATGTAACTCTGAAACACAGAGATTAATTCTTCGGGGTTAAATCAAAGCCCACAGAGGTACTTTATGGCCGAACAGTTTAAAATTTTGTCTTCATTATTTACAGTTTCAGCCTCCTTCACTAATCATTTACAGTGTTTTTTATTTCTTTAAATGCATCTAAACTTGTAGCTGTAATATAAATTAGAATGGATTATATCCACTTTTAACTTCTAGAATCAGTTTTTGGCGCAGTGTATGATTGTTTATGTAAATCACATGTAATCATATTAGCTTGGAAACACTAACACAGCACTAGCCCTGGTTTGAGGCTTTAAACAAAGACTGATGGACATATTTGCTATTTCCAGCATTAATGTTTTTCAGCCCTGAGCTTCTGAAAAATACGAAAGAGGAGCTGGAGTTTTGGAGCTGAACGTAATGTCCCCGATGCATCATCACCATCAGTCCACTCTGTGGTGAGATCACCGGCCTGGTTTTAAAATTCCTCACACTCCTCCAAGACGTGGAATACAATAAAAAAATAGGCAATTGGTGAGAATCCGAACCATCCCCATGGGTGCTGCTCAAATAGCTCCCCTGTTTTATAACTCCTCTGTTTTAGGCTCTCTAATCCCACTGATGCTCCTCTGTACATACCAGCCATCCTTGAACTGGCCCTGTTAGCTGATTTGTTTGTGTTGGACGCCTGCTGGGGTGAATCAGTGCTGTGACTTTGGTTCATAATTGCTTTAGATTGCCATAAGTGTGCGGTTACAGCAATCTAAAGTTTTAGGATGTGTATAGTCGGGATATGTGGAGGACTAAGAGGGGAGAAGTACATAGACATTGAATTTAATGTAATTGAGTAGCTAACAAATGCCATGTGTGTTTTTTGTGCAACATTTATTTCAATTAATATCATATGTGAGCCATATATGTGTTCCCTACGTGTACAGTGTGTTTTGCTGCTAAAAGACACGGGTAGTATAGAGTAAATTCAGCTTCCCCACAGGTGCCGTAAGTAGCACTTTACCGTAAAGACCTGAAGTAGGAGGAGACAACTTGCTAAAACATGCTACAGTTTTGTTTTGTTTTAAATCTGTACACAAGACAGCCAACTGAGACTTCTTCACTATAGTTTTTATACAGATTAACACTCCTTTTTCTGGAACTTTTGCATGTGTGGCATACTCCAGAAGAAAAGTTTGGACGAACTGTTTCACCAAATGCTTGTAGACTTCATCTGAAAGGTGACATCATCTAGTTTCTGAAAATAAGTTTATTTAACATGAGGCTAAAACACAACCTAAATTATATTAGCTCATACAAGGGTTGATCAAAATATTTTAAGACTGAGCCCTGATCCCCAACTGTCATAAGTCCCATTGTCACATGACATTGTGTGACACATGTTTTTGTAATCACTGCTAAGTGCACATTTGACCTCAAACTGGAGTAGTTCTGTGTCAGGAAGCAGTCGGGATGAGCCACCTTCATGTGGAAGATCATCACCGTTGATCATAGGTGGGTCTGCAGCTACAACCAACAGAAGAAACATCAGTTTTCACCAGGAAGAACTCAGAGTTTTGAAAACTGGACAAGGCACGTTGTGTCAGAAGAGCATTAGAAATATACTCGTGGGTTTTTTGGCTACAACAACACAATCATCGACCTCCATCCACCCCACTCCCTATATTTCTTCCTCTTTCCCAAAATTAAATTCAAGTTGAGGAGTCGCCATTTTAACACAGTTAATGAGATTTAGTGCTTATCACAGATAGGGCTTGATATTATGTAAAAAACGGGTATAACATAGGTTCCACTGTTGATAGCATGGTGTCATGTGACATGCTCAGTCATGACAGCTAGTACTCGCACATAATACATGCACACGCCATGCATGAGCTCTGTGCACACACACCATGCAGTCTTGAAATGTTTTGATCAGCCTTCATATATAGTCTTAAAGAAGCTTTTTGTCTTCATCTATAGTAAGTCATATTTGAAAAATTATAACTTAAACATGTTTTACGCCAGAACTAAGCAAATCAGTACATACTTTGTACATCCTAGTAACCACACTTGTAAGGAATTCCAGACCTCCAAGCCTAACCTTATAGAAGCTCAGGACTTTCCATAAAATTAGCTGAATGGTTGAATCGTAGAGATTCTAAACCATTTAACTACACATAGAATATCACTATTAACAAAGGTTGAAACATTTTTACCTTTATATCCAATGCTTTGAATATTGCACAAACTCCAGCTGGCAGGTTTTAATTGCCAAAATTATATCATTTATCAGAGCCAAAAACTGACAGAAAGAATCATCAGATTTTCAATTATCTGACAGTGATTTAATGTTCTTTCTTTAAAGTTAGTACTGGTAACACCTGCGGACACATGGAAAAATATTCATATTTTAGTTAAATTTACACTGTGAAAATGAACAAGTGTGCACAACTGCAAATAATTTGTTACCTGGCTACCCTAATGTTTTGAGTTTTAGAAACTAAAAAAAAATAATAAATACTTTGCACATATATCTTAGTTCCTTAAACTTAGAACAAATAGTCGTGGTGACAAAATAGTCCCATCAACTTTATACTTTAGTAAGTTAAAGCAATATATTTTTTGTGATAGCAATAAGACATTTCAAGTTGTACAAAGTTCAATTCTGAGACAACATGAAAAGATTAGTAAAAACACATTTCTATTGATATCTTGAATTTAAAAGACAAAAAACTAGAGTCATTTGAACTAAGCACCTCATTGAATTAATTTGTAATACTAAGTCATGCAAACATAATAATGAAAATTTGCTCAACTAAGCATCTTATTGAGCTTACCCATGCAAGCGCTGACCAGAGGCCATGAAGTGTTACAAAAGTCTCTGTCATGGTTGCTACCTGAATCCCCACAATGTTATCGGCCTCATAAACACAGAAAACTCACCTTTTCTTCTCTTGTTGATGGCCAAAGTGCGATTTTTCTTCTTTAGGGTTCTTTTTGTGTCCATCTTCTTCTACTGTGTTCATATCTGTTTGTAATGTTACCTATACTGCCCCCTTCTGAATCCAACACAAACTGCTTTATTTGGTTTCTAAGCTATTCATGGGAACAAGCCTAATTCACATTTTCTTGTTTAAAATTTTTGCAATATTTCAAAAGCTTGGCTCAAATTCACTTGACACTCCTAATGACTGCTAATGACTATATTTCCAACATTGTCAAATTATTGCTTTAAATAGGCTTCAGTGTGCACGTATACCCCAGTATATACTCCATACACCTAAGCAGTTGTGTTGATAAGCAGGAACACCATTAAAATGTGTATTATTTAGAAACGTACTGCTGCTTCTGCTCATCATCAACATCTGCTTAAATTGATTTTATACAAAAAAATCTGAACATACTGTTGCAATATTCCGCATCTGCATGGTGCTCATGCAAAACATATTACAAACTACAAAACCATTCTCTCTGGCGACTGAAACTCCCATTCTGCCCACTTAAAACAACATAAACAGAATCTTTAATGCCATGAAGAATCCGATCAAACACTTTCCATTTCGTTACTGTCAAGCCCTTTAAAGGCCACTTAACAGAGAGGACTTTAATAGAATCACAACACTTATGGATTACCAGTTAAGTATTCCAGCAGCACTGCTTCCCCCCCGAGTTTAAAGCCAACTTTCAAAGATGTAAAAAACTGACCTGTGAATTACCTGGCCCTCCTCTCTCCCTCCTACTCTCTACTCTTCCTCCCCTGGAGAATCTGCACAGAGAGAGGCCACAAAATGTGAAACGACAAAAGGAAGATGAAGGGACAAGAAATATGGGTGGGAGGGTGACTGGTCAGCGTGAGGGGCTAATATGACAGGTAACAGAGTGAGAAAGCAGACAAGGAAAGGCCACTTTAAGGCAGGAGGAAGAAAGTAAAGAGGGTGGACATGGCTGGTGTTGAGTGCTGTTGTGTTTGTTTAGTCCCCTTCAAAGGCCAGCTTAATTATTTTACCATGCTGTGCCTGCAGAGACTGCAGGATTCATGGGCTGCTCTCAGCCTCTATCTCCTGCAACTCAGGCCTTAACCCTTCGCCTCCCACAAAACACTTCAAAGGCTGCAGTCGAAGAACATGTCAGACTTACAACTTGTCTTGGCAATAAAGTTTAAAATATAATTTTTTTAAAAATCACTTTTTCTTAATATGTGTATTTTTATCTGCATTGTAACTTGCATTTTTATCTCTGGTGTCTGGTGTGATTAATAAAATGTCTTAGTTGATAACACACTGAGCACAATTTTGCACACATTTTCTGTCAGATCAACTAAAGCATCTTAACAAAGATGAATCCCCGTGTTAAGCTGAATTATTACTTGCTTTTTTGCCTTCAGATTAGTTTGGTTTTCACCGGTGGATACAACAAACCCAAACAGGAAACAGGTCAGTAAGTGATAAACATGAAGTCAACATCAGGTGACAACTAGCTTAGCTTAGCTTAGCTTAGCTTAGCTTAGCATAAAGACAGCAATGGGGAAACAGCTAGCCTTGCTCACTATTTAATGTCATATATCTCTTTTTTTTTTAATCCACAGAAAACCAAACATATGAGATGTAAAACCATCAGATATTGTAATTCTGTTTCAGTCCTCTGTGAAGAAACATCAGATCTACGGCGTATACTTTTTAATTTATCAATCTGCATTGTGTATCCCAACTTCTAATTCCCCGTGATGAGCATCATTCAGTAGTGCTGCAAATACAATTTATTTCTGGGATGGTGAAAATGTTGCTTCTCTTTGAATTAGAAGAACCATCTGAGGATATTCAGGAACCTTTCTTGTGTGGGGGTTCTTCGAGGAACCTTTAACAGCTCAGTTCAGAGAATAGGCTGCTGATGGAACCTTTAATAACTCAAAGAGGTTCCTGGAGGGCCTTTATGTAGAGTTAAGTGTCAAACTTACACTCTACACCTGCTGCATCTACACTTCATTGTATTCATTTTGCTTTTACAACTTAATTTCACATTAAATCATGGAGCTCTTTTTTTAAAAATGGCATTATTAATAATCATTAAGGTTTTTTTTTTTTTACAAAAAAAACAATTTTATTTAGGACTTAAATATTTTATTTTTTCCCTTATTTTTGGGTTAAAGATACTTTGTGATAGTATGACTAATAAGGAATTCGAATTGGAGCCCTGATCCACACAGTTCTTTGAAGAATGTTTTCTGTGGGGGTTCAGGAACATTTTGAACTCAAAAAGTTCCAAGAGGCTCTTCTACGTCTAAGAATGATAACTCTGCTTCTGATTGGCTACTTGTTGCCTTCATTGACGGGGTCAATCAGGATAAGGCACGACAGAGAACTATTTCTTGAAATGGTTTGGGCTTAAAAGTACAATCAGGAATCTGTTATCAGCAACTGGACAATCTTGGAAACAAGTTGGAAACATGTATTTTACAATTGTCAAAGTCCTTTTTGAAATCCTCTGTTTTCAATACTGCTTGAGTCAGTCTTAATATCTTTAATAATCATGTGAAATACAGTAAGTTAATGTCATAATGGTGGTTGATACTATCTGTAAATCAGCTGTTCCAGGATACAGTTTACAAAAGAAGCTATTGGCCCATAGACCTGCAGGCTCCAAGAATAGTTGTCCGATTTGCATATGTGGATGAACTAAAGAATAATGAATATTATTCAAAATACAGAATTGTGTGTTTGTCTTCCCTCAATACTATGGGCCAGTGTTGATTACAAAATCTGCACCTCTTCTGTGACGAATATTAATTTTCAATTCAAACAGCAGAATTTAAGCGACAGCGTGCAAATACTACTCATCCACTTTTGGGTGGACTATATAAAGAAGAGCAGTTTTACATGACACTTTTTATAACCCAGGGCATTTATCCCTTACAAACTCAACAAGAGTATACCCACAAAATAGTGTAGGTTCAACGAAAACATTAACGCAATGCTTTCCATCCATCTTTTTGAGTTAAAACAACTTTTAAAACAATTAATATCAACCAACAAGCTTCATCCATTTAACAGAAGTAGCTTTTCCTTTGCAATTAAACATACTTTTTTTTTAGCACCAATTTAATCTAAGTATTTGTCTGTTTCATAAAATCAAGTTGTTCAAAGTACTACTTCCATGTTATTTAAAATGATTTATGGCAAATTTTTAAAAAAAATTAAGTTGCTCCAGTGTAGCATTTGTGGGGGACTTGAAATTCTGACCTAAAGGTGAAGAGAAATGTAATTATCGAGCCACACAATATTAAGTTGGTATAATTGCTAACATTACTATGTCAACACAACCCATCAAGATCATGTTTGCAACCTTAAAGAGTCATGTAGATTAACAAATTAGATTTTTTTTTAATCTTATAGTGACAAACCGGTGGTTAATGGTGGGAATAGATCCCTTGAATTGCATTTTTAGAGTAAACCTCAACGCCACTACACCACAGTGAAACATTCACGATAAATCAACAAGATAAAAGAATTATTGAGCATAAGAGGTGTTGCTAAGCAGATTTTGTTACCATGAAATAGAAAAACCAGGCTGGATGTCTCCCCGTTTTCTGTCTTCACACTCCGCTAAGCTAACTGGCTGCTGGCTGTAGCCTTATATTTTCTGATTCCAATAACGTATTTAAAGTCCTGCCACATAGTAGAGAAACCAGATTTTACACTATTTGAAGCTCTTTTTAATTAAAAAGACGTGGTAAAGGCTCACATTTACTAGATATTTGACACATTCATAACACATCTCTGAACATGCCATTTTAACATCTGTAAATCATACTCTTCACTACATCTGGACCGTAACAGTTTAACCATGACAGCTGTACTGTGACTCGTGGTTTAGGGTGTGTATGGATAGAAAATCGTACATTTCGCAGCTTTTGAGATAACAAAAAGACAAAATAATGTTGTCTGGTGATGGGATGTTTCAGTGGATAAAATCTTCAGGAGTTCAATAGTTGCTTTTCACTCCGTTTTTACAGCTGCAGGATCATGTAGAAAAGCACAGGGATTAAGTACATTAAAACGTAGTGACTCCTTCAAATAAAATGTATAACAGGAATAGTGTCAATGATCTTGTTCACTCGGTCCTGGCAGGCACACAGCAGATCACTTTACATCAAATGGGAATGCCACTCACTTTAGGAATTTATATGTGTTATTACTCGGGTCTAGACAGTCTAGGACAGATGTCATAGAGATGTAAAACTGGACTTGCACTATAAAAGGAAGGCAAGATGGTGAAGGTGTCAAGGAGCAATGAAAAAAGTGCATTTCTTTATTTAAAAAAATATCCAAAATGTGAAATAGAAAGTCCCTAATTTGTCAGTTTAGTGGAAATAAAAAACAATATTTTTTTCAGTAGTATCAAAAAAAAAAGCATTTATCAAGAAATCTTAAGTCTTTCTGTTCTGTATATATAAATATGTTGAATTACTTCTCCCCACTGGCAACTGTGTTTTTCAACCTTCTTTTTGAGAAAAATAATATTTTAAGAGTCCTAACTAGATTAAATGACTTGTAAGATTTCCTGTGGTGTGACAGCACCCAGGGTGATTTTTCTGGGAATACCATTTTCTGCTCCATAACTACCAATAATACAGACTAAAGCTCGTTGAGGTATAAAAAGAAATAAATACTCTGAGGACTCACAAAGTCACTCCTTCATCTGCTGAACAGTTCCAGATTTTACCTCTCACTGGCACTGCAGTTTTTAAGCTTTGTGCTGTGGATTGTGGCTGCAGAGTAGATGTGTTCAATGTCTTTTAGACTGTAAATTAAAAATATAAACTTATCACACAGAACACCAAATAAGTAATTACAAGGCAACAGATTTACCGCATTGGGAACATTTTATTGTTTGCTCTTTAGGCTTTGTAATGTCTAACAACTACTAATAAAAGTTATGTAATGTCTTGAAATCAAGACCAGAAATAAAGCATTCCCTCTGTAGCAGTGCGTATTTATTAGCTTATGATGACTCCAGGATATATTATCTTGACCTTTTACAACTCCATTTTATTATGATGAATTACAGTGTGACTCTGAGTGAGCACAACCACAGACTGAAACTAAATAAATGTTCAGACAGTGCTACCTGCAATTCAAAGTCCCATGTTCAAGCCTCGATGAAAATAAACATCTTCCCTGCTGACTGGATGCTCCAGAGATGCTTTATTTCTGCCCCTTAAAATAAATATCTAAACATCTTCTCCTCCAGGGATTGGTATGTGATCATAAAAAATAAGTCACCACTTCACCAATTACAACTAGACAGCTTACATGTCTGTGTTGCATCTTGATAAAATCAAACGGATTATTCAGTACAGGGATTATGAATATTGTCTAATCAGTGAGAACACCATTCTTAGCTTTGCAGAAACAAAATATGTCTGTTATCACACATTTCTCCTTTACTCATGCATTTCAGGAAAAAAAAAGCTCATATTACACAATCAGTGTTTTAGGCAACATCAAATATCTCACATTGTTGACAGTATGGTTGTATGTATGTTAACTGCATAAACTGCCCCTATAGGACCTCCTTGAGGGCCATTTGCAGGGGAGAAAACAAGTAAAAACGTCTGAGGTGCCCTAAAAATTCGGACATTGACTTGTTAAACTCAACAACCAGGGTCATTTTTGACGCCATGACGCCCTCTTCAACTAGCAGTCTTCTCCTTTTAAACCTCGCCTATTAAATGTTTGTCACATAGGTTCACAAAACAATCAGCAACCATGAGTGTCATCTTTTGTCTTCTTAGTGATGGTTAAACTGTCACTGAGGTTTTACTTCACGTCATTAGTCCCACATTGCAGCTGAGAGGCTGATCGAAGTAAACATTTGTGCCACCTCACACCTACATGGAGTTCCTGCAGTGGAAAGTGGGTTTTTGTCCTCTTTGCAGGATCTCTCCAGTGTTTATTGCTATGTTTTGTGTTGTGTGATTTCTGTCTGCTCTCCTTTCCTGTTTAACCTCACTGGCCCTGTGAAGCCTGGTTCTGCTCGAGTCTTCCAGTAGCTAGATAGCATTTTAAAGATTCTTCCTGTTTTGTTAAATTACTCAGTCACAGAAAACAAATATTGATTTACATACTAGTCCCCCCCCCCAAAATGATAGTTTTTTTCTACTGCATTTTAATCAGTTATTTGAAAGAAAAGTTATATTGAAAAATGATAATTCATGTTTTTTATTGCTGATTAACAGATTTTTCTTGTTTTGTTAAATTACAGATAATAACATAAAATAAAAGAAAAAAATATTCATTTATATGTCAACTGTACATTAAATCCACATAAAAGTCTGCACATTTCCAACTAGTAATTTGTTCATTTTAAACAGCTAAAAAAAATGTTACATCATTTTTTAACAGATATTTGCGGTTATTTTACAGTTACAGTTTGATGTACTTTTTTTTCTGGCACCCTTGCTGACAGATTTTCACTTTTTTTTAAACCCTAACTTAACCATGTGTCACAGAACCCACTTTGATTGAGGAATGTGTTCTGCAGTGACATCTGTTTCCATCGGCCAGTCAACCAACTTTGACTTAGGTCACTGCAATTTGTTCAGACATTCATGGTGGCCAGAGGTTGTGCCCTAATGACACGGTCATCTCCTGTATCAACCGTTAAGTTAAATCCTGTGGTTTGTAGTGATACCTTGCAAATGATTTGGTTGATTTCTAAAAGATTTTGTTTCAATATTCATGTCTTTCACAGGATGAATTGTAAAAATGTAAGTGATTCTTTCGCTTGTACATCATCATTATCTGGTCAGATTTTTAACCTGTCTAGTGATGAAGTGAAACCTGCAAGTGTTGAATCCAACACTACACACACGACATACTGCTCTTACTGCATCTGAATCAGAATAAGAATCGGTTTGATTGCCAAGTCTCTTTTCAAAGAACTTGACTTGGTGATTTGATGCATTACAGTAAACTCTGACGAGTAGAGCAAGTCAGTGGACAGTAAGTGTTCAAACACATATAAGGAGCACATGTTACAAGTTAAATATACAGCAAGTGTAGCAATTCCAGTAAGTAGGTAATAGAAATATTTGTGATGTGCAAGTCTGTGCAAAATATTCGCCCAAGTGCACAAATTTATAGAGTATATAGTGTAAACAACTGGAGACCAGTAAAAAAGCTGTGCATTAATGTAACACACAGCATTTATTCAAACACACACTGTTAATCAATGTTAAGCCATCAGTGTTGTGCTCATTCTTTTCCTTCCTGCTGCTGGGCCTCCACCTGTAGACTCTGGCTCTATCCTCACCCCGGGGGAGAAGTTGTCACTCCTCACTCCCTGCAGAGTTCAGCTGGATGTTTCCTTGTGGGGAGTGGTGATGTTGGAGGCTTGATGCCAAACATTAATGCTATACAGTGGATATAAAAAGTCTACACACCCCTGTTCAAATGCCAGGTTTTTGTGACGTAAAAAAATGACACCAAGATAAATAATTTCACAACTTTTTCCACCTTTAATGTGACCTATAACCTGTACAACGCAACTGAAAACCAAACTGAAACCTTACAGGGAGGTGAAGTAAAAATAAACAACTGAGATAATGAGGTTGCATAAGTGTGCACACCCTCTTATAACTGGGGATGTGACTGTGTTCAGATTTAACCAACTACATTCAAACTCATGTTAAATTGGAGTCAACACACCTGTCACCATTTAAAGTGCCTCTGATTAACCCCAAATAAAGTTCAGCTGTTCTAGTAGGCTTTTCCTGACATTTTTGTAGCTACATCTTCCAGCACAAGCCATGGTCCACAGAGAGCTTTCAAAGCATCAGAGGGATCTCAGGTGAAGGGTACAAAAGAATTTCCAAGGAATTAAATATACCATGGCACACAGTGAAGACAGTCATCATCAAGTGGAGAAAATATGGCACAACAGTGACATTACCAAGAACAGGACGTCCGTCCAAAATTGATGATAAGACGAGAAGAAAACTGACCAGGGAGGCTGCCAAGAGGCCGACAGCAACATTGAAGGAGCTGCAGGAATTTCTGGCAAGTACTGGCTGTGTAGTACATGTGACAACAATCTCCCATCTTCTTCATATGTCTGGGCTATGGGGTAGGGTGGCAAGACGGAAGCCTTATCTTACAAAGAAAAACATCCAAGACCAGCTTCATTTCGCAAAAACACATTTGAAATCTCACAAACGCATGTGGGAAAATGTGTTATTGTCCGATGAAACCAAAGTTGAACTTTTTGGCCATAATTACAAAAGGTATATTTGGCATAAAAACAACACTGCTCATCACCAAAAGAACATCATACCTACAGTGAAGCATGGTGGTGGCAGCATCATGCTTTGGGGCTGTTTTTCTTCAGCTGGAACTGAGGTCTTAGTCAGGGTGGAGGGAATTATGAACAGTTACAAATACCAGTCAGTGATGGCACAAAACCTTCAGGCTTCTGTTAGAAAGCTGAAGATGAAGAGGAACTTCATCTTTCAGCACGACAATGACCCAAAGCACACATCCAAATCAACAAAAGAATGGCTCCACCAGAATAAGATTGAGGTTTTGGAATGGCCCAGCCAGAGTCCAGACCTGAATCCGATCGAACATCTGTGGGGTGATCTGAAGAGGGCTGTGCACAGAAGATGCCCTCACAATCTGTCAGATTTGGAGCAGTTTTGCAAAGAAGAGTGGGCAAATATTGCCACATCAAGATGTACCACGCTGATAGACTCCTACCCAAAAACACTGAGTGCTGTAATAAAAGCCAAAGGTGCTGCAACAAAGTATTAGTTTAAGGGTGTGCATATTTATGCAACCAGGACATTTTAAGTTTATTTTTTATTTTTCCCCTTTAAAGGTTTCAGTTTGTTTTTCAATTGCGTTGTACAGGTTATAGGTCACATTAAAGGTGGAAAAAGTTGTGAAATTATTTAACTTGGTATCGTTTTTTTTATGTCACAAAAACCTGGCATTTGAACAGGGGTGTGTAGACTTTTCATATCCACTGTACATATTTTACATTTACATAATCTATTCAATGTGGATCTTCTGTTTTGATTTCTGGCCAAGTATCAGCCTCAGCTGCACTTTGTGTTTAGTGCTAATTAGCAAATCTTAGCATGAGGTAAGACGGTAAAAATTATATGTATTTAACGTTATTATGTTTTTATATTGTCTTTGCAAGCATGTTAGCACCCATGTGTGGTGTTTTTAGTTGGGAGGGCAGTGGACATAAACTTTCATTCTCAGATTCAGTTTTTCATGTGTACATCTTAACATTAAAGCATCACAGTGCAGCGTGTCCTGGAAATTTGCTATAATCATTAAACTCGGGAAATACAAAATGCTGGATCATTGGCAGATTTAATATCATATACAATATGGAGAATAACAGAGTTTGTCTAGATTCTGAAAAAAGTACAAATCTAACATCTCTTGTAGTGAAATTCCCTGTCATCGGACACTGTACATGTAAATTTAACCATGTGATCAGTTTTCATACTAGATAAAAAAGTTGAGTCCTTTCTCCCAGGACGTATTTTCCGAAGTCTACACCTTTTTGACCCATCTGGCAACTCTTTCACAATTATGCTGAGCTACACATTAAAGTCACTCAGCATGAAATATTTCCCTCACAACAAGATACATGAACATAAAATGAATAGATAATCTAACTTATTTTCACAGGCGTATCACCTCTTTAACTGATTTTGAATAATAAGTGCTATACGTATAAAGAAAAAAATCCTACTACAACTAACTGGCTCCATTTTACCGTCAAGCATCTGTTCAAATCGGACTTTTACCAGATTGATTTGAATCTATCTAAAATATTTTGCGACGTGACCAATGCAGTTTTAGTGACACACCTGGGACTGAACGTTACCACTGTGATCCACCAGCTCTCTGTGACTAAACCAGCCTCAATACTGCAGTAAAAGTCACAGTAAAATTGCATCATGGAAAGAGGAGCCCTGTGCTGCTCTCCCTGTCTTCCTGCTTCACCTCTCCATCTTAACTTTCTCTTTGGTGCCTTTTCCATCCCTTCATCAAATATTCTATGTCTTCTACGCCACCCCTCCTCCCGATCCCTCCTTCCTCCCTCTGGTTTCTCCCCCACTACCATTTACGCTCCTCACTCCTTGCTGTTACTTCCCAGCCCTCCTCCTCTTCCTCCCCCGTCTATTCCTCTGTAGTCTGCAACCTGTGGAACCAATTAGGCCTTGTAAGCGGGGGCCTTTTGCCCCTGTCGTGTGGTCGGTTTAACCTGCTGCTCCGTCAGGACCTCTCCTCATAGCGCTACCACCACCTTGCCTGTCTCAGTGGGTGGGTTTAGGATGCCGGCAAGGCGGGGGTGTATTTTTACTGTAGGACCTGGGGGGTCCACCAAGCCTCTTTTGAACCCTTGTCTTCACTTAAAATGCAGAATGATAGGTGGAACTGGTTTGAAACATTCACAGAGATGCTTTTAATTTCCCTCGAATGTGAATATCTTCATCACTTTGTATGTTCCTATGGTCTGTTCCGATATGCTTCATCCACTTTAGGGGTAAATAAACTCCCCCTTTTAGCACCACACCATCTCCTTTCACCCTCTTTTCACCCTCACCCCAACTACCAGGAATGCTTTTAACAATTCACTGTCGGGACGCAGAGCAACACGGGAACGCTGGGAGATTGTGGCATTCCAAAGAGGAGCATTTTTTTAGTTGCTCTTCACGTGTCAATCAGCGACACTATCTCCTTGTCACCCTAAACCCCTCCACCTCTAAGACACACAAACACACACATGCTCCGGCCCTGTTAGCCTGCAGGCCGCTTCGCTGCATCTCAGCTTTAAGGACACGGTCGTCGATGTGTTAAGCGCCTAAGAATGCAGGCCGTATGGCGGGTGCAGGGACACACAAACACAGATTTCTCAGACTTCACACAAAGGTCTCAACATCTGCGATGTGGGTCACCAATGAGCGCCTCTCTTCTGGTGACACACAAGGTCACGTTTAGGATTCCCACTGAAAGTATAGGTTTCCAGCCTCGTCTCATTTCACGCGATGATTTTATAACCCTTTGTTCAAATCAATCAAATCATGCAGCCAAATCCTGCATATCTGTGGCTTGATCTGAAATGATAAGCAAAAAAAAAATAGAAAAAAATCAGGTCAGGGAGGCCAGACACACACACACACACACACACACACACACACACACACACACACACACACACACTCCCACATAAAACAGGCCAACTTTCAACAGCTCTCCTCCGTGTTATCAGTGCGTTGAAAACACCTGACTGGTATGTGACAGTGGCAGTTAGTGACAGTTCTCTTTTAAAGTGAGGGGTGGGAGGTAAAGAGTTGATCCATTTGAGAGGAGTCCTGCTGGATACTTGACAGGAGCTGTCAGTGAGCCGAGGGGAGGGTGGCGCTTATCGATCAAACACCCCTCCTATCTGCCACGCTGACCTTCACGTCCTGAGGAGGGGGAGGCTGTAATGGGAGACGGGGGAGGCAGGGGAGGCAGGGAAGGGGATGTTGTGTAGATTGTGGAAGTAAATTTCAATGCAATATCAACGCTCAAGTGTAGAAAAAAAATGTAGCTGTAGGTGACTTATATTGTATGAGCAACACCACTAAAACAGCTGACACCAACTCTGACATATTCTGACATTTAAGATAAGAAAATACGAGACAGTAATTGTTTGCTTGAGAAAAGTCATGAAAAAATGCACTAAAACAACAGACTACTACCTGACAACTGTAATATTAAAAACAATCTAAATATATGTATGCTTAAACATTATTAATATTAATGACTTTTTGCACTTAAATGGAATAGCTGGATTATCTATTGCATCATGCTGCAGCTTGTTGATTCTCCTCATTCATTAATTCACTGAAGAGCTTTTGCACATGATTTGTCCTATTAAAAGCAAATGCTTTGCTGCAGTAAATACACTATAACAAAATACAACCGCTAGGGCTATAACTAGTTTTTATTTTAGGACCAATAGTCAAAAAACACAAAGCTATTTGATATAAAATTATGTTTAACAAAAAGAAGCAGTGTGTCATTATATTTTAAAGCTGGGATAAGCATATACTTTCATTTTTTGTTTATAAATATGATCAATTCTTGATAAGTTTTCAGTCAATTAATCAAATAGTTGTTTTAGTGTAAAGCTTTGGGGATAACACATGACCAAGTTACTGTAGTCCAGTTAAAGTTTCCTATACTGCACCAGTGTTCTGATTACTGTTCTTAAATTCAGCACTCACACTAGAGTTAATCATCAGTTACAGTTACTGCTCTTAATTTAAGGCAATATGTCCAGCTGTCAGTGCCAGCAGACACACAGCTAAGTTTTGTTCTTGCCACATTTTTATGACTTTTGTCCAGTTTTCACCAACTTTGCTGATGGTTTGTGTTTAGGTTTTATTAAAGAGCATAAAGAAAGCTCGTCTGCATGTAGTCCTCATGAGCACACCGTTTAATGTTATTTAGATAAACTGGAAATTATGGGACAATGCATCTCAGATAATGTTGCGAAGTAATGCAAAAGTAATGCAATGTGTAGTGTAATTAATTGGTATCTAATGTATTACTTTTTCAAAAATGGTGTTGAGAGATGTGTCATATATTACTTTTTGAGGGTAGCAACCTCAACACTAGTGCTAATTTCAACACACTGAGCTGATTTTAGGTACAAAATTAAACCTGCACTTCAAAATTCATCTCACACAAATACAGCTTTAGAAAGACTGTTTACAGTATATCAGAAAATTCATCTGAAGCCAACGCATCACTAATTCTTGTACAGTTTAACCTCTGCCATCAGATGAATCATATCCAAATAAATGTTACATATTTACAAAATTAAAAAATTTCACACTGCATCAGAAAATTTACTGAGTTGTATTTCTACACAACCAAAAGCTGAGAAGAAATCACTTAAAGGCTCCATAGGAACAGCTGCTTTGCTCAAGAGCAGCTACTGACCAAACACAGAATTAGTCAGACACTTTGATTTAAATTTTCCCAGTCAGTTTGAACCAATCACCTTTGCTTTGACCTCCAAGCTACTGCAGCCCCTGCTCACACACACAAAGTCAGCAGCAGTATTCCAAGTTTTCAGAGTGACTCAACAGTTTACATAAATAAAAGTCCAAATTCAGATCACCTTCACACCACATAATGTATTGAACTAGTGCACTGTTTGATTGGTTTTGATCCTGAAAACTATCTTATTAAGTAATTACTTCTTCAAAATCTGGCAGCATGCCACCGTTTATTGTTGCTGGAGAGCTGAAAGCGATGCATCAAACCTGCAGCAAGAGAAAAAAAAAGTGTGACACAGGGACACCCGGTTATCTTGTGGTTCACCATAACCAGTGTTTAGCCTGGACAACGTTCTGCCACTGCTCATTACAGCACCATGCTGGACCCGCTGTACTGTTGTCAAAACACTGCGCTTGGCAGGAACTGCGCACAGCAGAATGTGACTGGGAAATACGGGATGATATTTGATGTAGATGTGTCAGTGACTTGCAGGTTGGCTGTTGTTTTTCCACGTTTTGGTTTCGTATAAGAGAAAAAGCAATTTAGATGTTTCGAGCAAGTCACAGTGTGTTTGTGTAAAGGCTGCAGCAAACTCAACATGTGGGGTCTGATGTGTGGTTACTGGGCTCCCCCTACTGTCTCTCAGGCTCCTCACAGCTCTCTGAGGCCTCTGCACAAAATGGCTTTACATTACTGCAGAGGAGCAACTCTCTTCATGTGTTTAAGTGCAACTTGCAATCCACACTCGCTGCATTAGATATGTATTTCTCACCACATCTGTGCATGCGCTACTTCATGAGCCACTTAGACACACATCCTGCCTCTTCCTTCCTCCCTCCCTCCCTTTCTCCTTCCTGATCTATAAATACTCTGTCATCAGCGGAGGTTGGCTGCAGGAGGCGTTGACCCCAGCCTCTCTCTGTCCAGCACAGCAGTGATTTATGGGGGCTCAGGCTGGCGCTAACCTTGCACTTGAGCCCTGGCAGTATAAATGATGGCGGGTCAGTGGCATCGTGGACGGAAGGGGAGAATCTCTCTATCTCCCCCTTCCATCCCTCTCTCTTTTCTCTTCTCTCTGTCCTGTTATCATCAGTGTGATGGAGACATCATCATCATCTCCTGGGAGTATAAATAGTGCTGGATCAGGTGACAGTGCCGGCCCTGGCCTTTGATGGGAGCTTTAATTTCATGCCTAATTTCTCTCGGCAAACAGAGGATCGATGCTGCCCTGCTCGTGCTCCCTATCCCTCTGTTTCCCTGTGCTGCAGAGACAGAGAGCGAGGAAGGATAAATGCTTACGGCGACTGATGTGCGAGACACTTAGCTCACCTGTAAACACACGTACTGTACGCGTTGGCATCCTTCATAGGAAGCCAACACGTTGACAAATGTAGACAAATGCCAAGTCGAGAAACGCATGCAGAGATTTCTGCACCTGCAGATGACTTAGACAATCAATACTGGAACTGATAGCTTTGGAAGTAAGAGCAACAAGCAAAATATAACTACACAGCTACCCACCTGTGTGTGGTGTGTGTTACACATTGCCATAGTGATAAATATGAGTCCTCTGTCCCTGCCTGCAGCCCCAGGGAGGCATTGAACTCTAGCCCCTCTATAATGACTTTGTCTACCTATCGATCCGGCTATGATCCATGTACTGTAATTCTTATATCATCAGCCCCGGCCCCAGCAATAACTCCAAGTCATATTTCGAGGCCTCCCGTCCACTTGACAACTTAATGATGCAGGGGTCGTTGCCGAGTTTGGACTTTTACCCCCCCGCACACGCCTCCCCCTTCCCCTTCCTCCTGCAGGGCTCTAATTTCTCCTTGTTCTTTCGGACTAATATCAGCAAAGGCACCGAGAGGCTGTTCCCTCTGAGGACTTCCCTCTCTGAACCACATATCTTCTCCTTTTCACCTCTGTGTGCTTGCAGTATAGGAGCGGGTTGGTATCTGGGACTGCTGTGCATCTGTCTCTGATTTGGAACACAGACCCTGCAGGCTCCTGGGGAGACTCAGCTGTCCCTCTTTAGACCCTGTTCTTTTTCTCCCTTTGAGCCGCAGCCATATTTCATTGTCATTTCAACCCTCTCCTTCTAGCCCGGGTGTAATAGCAGGAGATATATGGGACTCGCTCCTGCAGCCTTCTGAGCTTCCTCAGCCTTTTATAAAACACTGTCAGAGTGACAAAACAGCAGCCCTTGGGTATTCGGGCACAGATGCCCCCTCATCCCGAAGCAATTTCTCAATATCCTGCGCTGATCCTTTTAGTAAAGAGATAACATCTGGGTCCTTGGACGGGATGAGTTGGAACAGTCATCCTGGACAGAGTCGTAGCTCATCTCTATAGCTCTGTCTGCCTATCAGCCCTGAGCTGTCTGTCAGCTGTGTTTTATAAGCACTGATTTAGGGAGCAGCCCTTGAATGCTGGGCCAATAGAAAAGCACAGGAGCATGTAGGACTGATCCGTTTCTGACATCCTTGATGCTGCTAATCAAGCAGCTTTAACCTGTCGAGGTGAGAACCGACCTGATATTTCATGGTATATAAGAGAAAGAGGGTGTGTGTGTGTGTGTGTGTGTGTGGATGGTGGGTGGGTGGGTGGAGGGGTTTGTTCATTACTGTCGCTGTTAGTAAAACTCTAATGATGTTCCACCTGGCCGCAGGGACACATTACAACCCTGTACCTGTGAGGCATGGCCCTGATTGAGATGTGAGTAAAAGAGAGGAGGAAGAGGAGGGGGGAGCAGATGGGGTCTGCAGACAATTAAAGCTGCATGTTCTGTTGCAGTTCCTCACTGACATACTCTCCTCTTCATAGGCCTTTGCATTTACCTCATTTCTCCTTCTCCATCCTCACTTTTTACCCCTCTCTTCTCATCTCCATTTTCCCTCCTCCCACCCATCCTTACCTCCTTCCTCACACTCTCCGTCTCCTCTCTCCCTCCCTCTCCCCCAGCCTTAATTGGGAGTCAGGGAGAGCAGTGGAAATCGCATTAACGCGGGCCCTGCCTGGGTGTGCCATCCATCTTCTTTTTTATTACGCCGCGCCGGGGCTGCCTGGGCGCTGCCGTTCGATTTGTCACCGGCCTCGTTCGCTGATAACAGGCATTTGTCATCGCCTTGCCTCCCTGTTAATGTTATCATCTCCTCCCTGACAGCCGCCCTCCGCCGGGGAGCGCCGGCGACAAAGCACATCCGTCAAGCGAATATTTCCACGGCTAAGGGGACCGCACACTGCAATAAGCCACATTAAAGCACTTATGAAGGGTGCAGGCCGAGTGTGCGAGAGTGTGTGAGTGTCTGTCTGTCTGTGTGTGTGAGTGCGAGCGTGTGCGCGCTGGTGCCATGGTGCGTATTGGAGTCGTGCGCTGCGCACGCATACACATCCGCATGCACACGTGCGCAGGAGCGTGTAGTGCGCTTGTCAGTGCCGTAAAAGAGGCGAGGTGGGGGCCGACAGGGAGAGGAAGAGGTAATTTGTTGCAATTAATTACGCAGTGAGTGTGGCTTTGTTGTGTGGGAGAGCATTTTATCTGTTGGAATGCTTCCTTCGCCAGGCTGTGATGCTATTTGTTTGATTTATAGCTTCTGCCAGCCCGAGGCGGAGCGAGCCTGCGCGCGTGTGTGTGTGTACGTGTGTTTTCACATGTGCACAACGCTGTGGCATTATCCACAGAAATATACTGTAGTCTCCGTGACAAGCAGCCCTTTGTTTGAGAGTGATATGAACAGCCACACAGCCTCAGCTTGCAGTCTTCTGTCAGGACTGAACCTCCTCTATCCATTTGTCATTCAGCAGAAAATCAACAACTCCAAAGGTTGACCTTCCATCACCAGCCCGCCTCACCTTTTCCCTCCTTCTCCTCGTGTCTGAAAGTGCTGTGACTGTTGCATCTTTGTCCAAAATAACCCAGAAACAACACGCCGACGTTTCTGGTCGACCCCCTTTTCCCTCCTCAGTGATATCAGGACAGGCAGGACTGTGACAACATTTATCCATTCTGCCTCAGTCGGGGGTTGCAGGGCCCTTCTGCAGGGGCTGACAGATGGATCAACCAGCCTAAAGGCAGGGGAAAGAGATGAGACAGAGGGAGAGAGAAGCAGCACTTTCCATCTCTCAACATACTGTATGAGTCCCAGATTTGCCATAGCATGTCATATGGTATGGCAAATCTGCAGCCCTCACTGAGAACAGCAGTCATGGTGATGGCACTTTTACGCACCGAACGTGCCATTTCTGAGCCACATTTCAGTAAAGCTTCTTCACACTGTGATTACACCACACAGCTTGAGTGGGATGACAGGAATATCAGGAGATGGCCAGAACACCTCTTAGCAACACCTTACAAGGCATCTTGTGCTAACGGAGACATCCAGAGACAGAAAATAATTCCAGTCGCTTCCATCGTCGTTTCATTCAAATAGGGCCAATTTACAACATAAGTCATCAGTTCACAAGATCTTACAATAATATATTACACAGAGAAATCCAAATGACCAACACTTCAGTGAAAATGGGAAGAAAAAACTCCTGTTTAGCAGGTTGAAACCTGCTGCAGAACCAGGTTTGGGGAGGGCAGCCGTCTGCCTCGACTGGTCAGGGTGAGGGGAGAGAGAACAACAAGCACTGAGGAGGATGGTAATTAAGTTTATTATATAATATACAACATGTTAATGAATATTTTATCTACTGCACTTTACAGTATACAGCACTATCACATAATTTTCAAGTCCGACCTCAGACTGGTCCCTCTAAGAATAACTTCATGAAAGGAGATTACACCTCAAGAGGTCAACTTTTTTAAAGAGTTTATGGGTTTATGGAAAATAATCTTCCTTGATCGTAACACTTATTTAGTCTTTGGAGCTCTTGCGATCATCAGAAAAACATCTTCAACAGTTTCCACAGGTTTGTATTTTGATGGTTTATACCAAAATCCATTTAGAGAGTTTACATTTTTAACTGCAGGTTTGATGACTCATTAGAAAGATAGAAACCCATAAGCACAGATTAATAGTTATTAAATATTTTTCAAAAGAGAATAAAAAACACTAGCCTAATTGATTTGGTGCAACATGGCAACCTATAAGTTGTCGTAACAACAAAGCAAAACGAAACGGAAAATACTCCAACAGATGCAGCACCAAAAGAATACTGGAAATAAATGAGAAATTGCCATCTCATTAAAATACTGTAATTTCTCTTAATTAAAATAATTTTTTTGCCATAATTTAAACAAGGTCATGTATAATCTGGCATTTTTCTGTTTAATAAAAGGTATTTATACACACACATATATAGGAAATAGTAGGAAATATAGTAACGGTATTAAACGTGCATTTAATTCCATCTATTAAATACAAAAACATATTTATAAAAGTTTGATATTGTCAATGTATTTCACCAGTCCTTTTTATGTGGAAATAATGCAAATTTTCTTTAAACAAAATGAAATTTTATTTGTAGCCACAGTTATAGGATTTTAGCATTATTTTAAATTAGAAACAAAAATTCATTGCATATTTTTTAAATTTTATTTATATGTTTGTGTATTACAAAAATATGATAAAAAATCTAAAAAAAAAGAATTGCAATTACAGATGTTTGTTTTACAGTGTATACTATACATGCTCTGTAAAGCTGTTTAGTTGATGTTACTGATCATGTCATATGATCTTCACCATAAGATGGAATAGTATGTTTTGTATGTTTTTTTCTTTAACACTTTAGGACTTCTTGTCTTTTCTGAACAGATCTGTGACTGATCCATCCACTAATGAAGATCATGTGATTTGATCAGAAGCTGCAGAACAACTACAGAACTGAGCATGTGGTAAGATTATTTTCTCAACTTGCTGTTTACAAGGTGAAGAATAACTAACGACTGAATGATTCATTAGCCAGTAATCTAGCAGTTAGTTACGACTGATGAAGCCTGTATGCAGCATCTTACTGGACAGGAGTGTCTTTATTTCTTTGCCTTGCAACTCACAGTTTTAGTTCCAGTGTTGCGCTTTAGCGTAAAGAGCTTCTTTAGACTTTTAGTATTTCTTCTACTTTTTTGTCGTTTTGTCAGTGTTGGGAATCATTTTGGTTGTGCTTCTAAAATCCACATTTTATTTGGTATTACTTTCCAAATGTGTTTGTGCTGTAATCGCGAGTGTTTGTTTTGTTATGTTTATGCTAGTTTTGGTATTGGAGAGGCACTAATGCCACATAATGATATTTCTCTTTAATTTTCCACGTATGGGGACAGCTTTCTGTTACAGCATCATCACAGTTAAATGTGAATGTGAAGTAAACAGGAGGCCCCTAAAGAAGCTAAAGTATTGCAATAACTCAGCAGTGCTGCTGTGCATTTGATAGTACAGCAGGGTAAACCTGAAATACAGCGTCCTGCATATGAACAGGATTTTTTCCCCGATTTATTTTGTATGTTTGCTCGTGATTGTGACTCTCAGTCAGAAAATCGGTTTTCCCAGAACAAAGAGACAAAATAATGTTCAAATATCTGTGTTTTGGAGCATCTTTATTTATATTAATATCTCCTCCATATATCAGTCAAAGTTGTCTACAGCAGTTTAAAAACAACGGAAAAAACTTGTAATATTTGTATACATGTGCATATATTTGGATAAGACACATGAAATGACTACTACAGTAGCCACAATATCCAGCTCTCTTGCATAAAAAGAGACACAAAAATCAGTTAAAACAACAAGAAAGACAACATAAAACCAGTACTTTGTCGAGGAATTACCCTTGAACTCAGTGTAAACATACATTAACAGCAAATACTGTTTTATTCACATGATGCCTTGTGACTTTTTGCTTTCATAGCTTCCTTCAGTAACCTGATGGAAGCACTGCGTCAGATGGGTTATTGCTGTTTCAATTAAATAAACATTCATTCTGTAGTGAGCAACAAGAGGACAACACTGGATGTGAACAATTAAATGATCATGTGAAGAACTCAGAGGGTAGAAACGTCTGTGAAAAACCAACTCAGCACCCATAAATACACTTTAAAACTAGAAGAAATGGATTTAAATGTGACTGATGGCTGATTTGAAACGCATGACCGTATAAATTCTGTCTCACATAATGTACAGGAGCTACGCTTTGACTAAAAGTGAACTGGTATATTGTGTGGAAAAAGAGATATTTAAATTTGTGTGTGTGGCTGTGTGCATTGTGAGTGCATTAGACTTGAAGCAGCAGATCTCGTGGCTACATTTACCCCCTCATTCATCAAAAAGACGTCGGCCGAGCTGCTCTCTGAGCTCTTAGCCTTCGTCGTTTTGACCGAGGGCTCCGTAACCGTTCATCGTAGCCATTTTCAGATGAGCGTTGGACATCAGCTCTTCTTCCAAGATGTTGTTCTTGTCGGCGAACATCTGGCTGATCTCCATGAAGGTTTTGTTCTTGGTCTCGGGGATGATGAAGATGGTGTAGAGGGCCACTCCCAAGCAGATCGCACAGAAGATCAGATAACAGTAAGGACCTGTAGCTATCTGGGGTGGGAGGACACAAAATAACACAAATCCATAGTTTAAAAAAACAAAGATTTACTTTATTTACAATGTAGAAACTGCCCTTAGAAAGCTGAAGCTACATTGTCATACAAAAATATCACACGATTCTTAAACAGAGACAAGCAGTGAAGCTAATGAAAGCCAATGATCTGAAAACATGAAAATCAGGCCAATGTAAATGGATTAATTTAGAATTTAATGGATTAGTTAGCTTAAATGCCAGAGGGTTGAAAATGTTAAGGTGTTTATAATTTATTTTTTCCACTTTTCCAGGCTGCAGGGAAAAGGAAAGCTGTAAACGCAACGCTGGCACAGTATCACTGCATAAAGTTGTTTGCTGTTTGCAAACAGTTGCTTATTGACACATCAGCCAGGCACAGAACAACATTAGCATTCATTTAGAGTAATGTTCCTGACAACCCTGGGAATCTAAGACAAATATCCACTCTCTTTTCCAGTCTGTTATGGCCTACACTAACTCTTGAGGGAAATATCTGCCTCTTTAGCTGGTAAATCTTTCACTAGTCACTGTGTCTGTCAGTGGGTTTTCAGTAATGTTTTTGCTAATAAGCCTTTTTCTGCAGGAAAAGACAGTGTAAGAGCAGAAAGAGTGAAGCAAAACACAAAAGCAATGAGTTAAAAAATGCTAAAACCTTCTTCAAAGAAGAAGAAAATTGCAGATTAAGTTGATATTCAACACGGATGTTACTACAAATTTTGTCTGTCATATTACACAGTAATAACTTGAGCTATTGTTAATATTATAATATAATTTGTTGCATCTTTAACCATCTGAACCCCAAAACCTGATGGTGAGCTTAAAAGTATGTTATCATAATAATTAAAATTGCCAAAATTGCTAAATTTTAGAACCAGGAACTGTAAAAACACAAACATTCACTGGATTTCTAATTTACAAAAGGCCCTTGAACTTATCATATGTGACCACGGGTTCTGTCATAAAAACATAACCAAAACTGAGCTAAAAATCATGTTAATTCATTGAAAAAAATCTTTATTTTGCTTGGCATTTTAAAAAAAAAACATCAAAAATAAACTGTCATCACTGACCAAATTCTGTATTAAAAAAAAAAAAGTTCTGTGCTTCTCGGCCCAACAGAGAAGCCATTAATGACTCAACTGTGGTCAACAGTCGTGATGGAATTTCTGAAACTTGTGTGCTAAACTGGATTGAACTGCAGGTTGTGTTTACACAGATCAGATAGATGTGAAATGTAAACAGTAAAATATCAGCAGTATATAGAGTCATAATTTTTTTCAGTATTGGTAACACTCATGGGCGTTTGGAAAAAGTTGTACACGTTGAGTCCATTTTTTTCTTCAGATTTTTGTAAAATATATGTTTAAAGAAATTCAATTTTAGTTGTGTTCTTTTTTTTATGACATACATAGATTATACCTGTGTCAGTCTGCACACAGACGTCTCTGAGTTTTGTCTGCTTCTAGCCATGGTTGTACTGTTTCCATAAAAGTGCAGAATTTTATATTGCAGTGAAAAATGAGCCCACAGTGAGTAAAAATGTGACGGTAGCAAAAAACGCCCAGAAACTGCTTTGGATTTTAGAAGGTTAAAGAAAAATGGAAGGACTTGCAAAATAAAGATTAAAAACATGAGAAAGTTTATTTACTGTATATTTGTTGTTTTCCAAACCCAAGTCGTGTGAAAATTGTTTGAAATTTCCTTTTCTGTGACTTTATTACAAAAATGTATCCAGGACAGCATGTTTAGCTGAGCTTATCTCAAAAACTGGAGGCCAAATAAGCTCCAAATAACAAAGATATGGCCTCTGACTGCTATTAAGTTGTTCTATTTTCTGTAAAATTAAATAATTAAGAACCAAATGATCACACAGAGAACCCGTATGTTTTATAAGATCCGTGTTGAATTTATGTAGAGCTGCACGGTCACTTTCCAAAGGACGAGTTTATTATCTTTACTTTGTGGCTGTTCGCTTGGAACAACACTGAGGACGATGGCAGACAGCAAGGTCGTGGTTTTAATTGGCAGTTTTATTGGTATTTGGGGAGTCACCTCTATTCACACAAAAGCACACAGCCCATATCATACCTGCCCCATGTCTGTCACTGTGAGGGGGGAAACAACAGAGTTTGGATGCAATGTCAAGGTAGTCAATGCCAATGAGGCTGAAGATTCAAATAAACAAAACCTTTGTTGGCAAAAATTGGTCTTTTGACCGTGTTTTGGGCCTGATTTGTCACACAGTTCCGTGCATTTCGTTCATTTCAGGGTAGAGATTTTGAAAATTACACACACATAAGCACACAAAGCGACATCAGAGGAGTATAATCTGAATTGCATCTAAGTGTACCCAGAACTGCAATAAGAGTAAGAGTTTGTTCTGACCTCTAAGAAGGGAAAGACAAAGCCGATGGTGAAGTTGGACAACCAGTTGAGGCAACCAGCCACAGTGTAGGCAGCCGGCCGGTGAGACTGTTTAAACAGCTCTGCAGTGATCAGGAAAGGAACACCAGCTGTACAAACAAGACAAAAGCACCCTTTTATTATTTTTAAAAGGTCACATTTTGAAGCAAACTTAGTCATATCTCCTGGTTTGATCCAACTAAGCATCCTGTCACATCCTGTCAGGAGGTGTGTCACACTGGATCACTCAGTGCAGCTATAAGAATCTACTGGGTGTTGTGAAATTAACACCAGCATCTTCATTCCTCAATTACTATATCAATATTCCCACGCAGGACCATTCATTGGCAGTCATTCAAAGTAAACAGAAGTTGATATGACACATGACAAACGCTCCTCAAACCCAAGTGCTGTTATATTACGCTCCTTTTTCTATGCGCACTTAATTATGTGTTCATTATTACTCAGTAATCATAGACTGACAGGAGAGGAAGGTGTTTGTCAAGTTGGCAAAACTCCAAGTCAGAACTGCAAAAAAAAAAACTGAATTGCTAGGACTTGTGCAATTCATTAGTTTGATACGCCGGATCTACGAGATGTCGCAGCTTTAAACACATGATTCTTCATTGTTAGAAGTGAAGGCTATGAAGGAGAAATATGCATTAGTAAAAGCTCTAATGATCAGCTTTCCAAATGATGTCCTCATTATCTGTGCAGGATAACTGCAGAGAGAGAAGGTTTAATATTGTCAAAGCCATAACTAGGCCGTAATTTGTCAACATCTGCGGTACGTATATGGGAGGGCGTCATTGTGCAAGCAAGGTTTCGTCTGAAGGAAACCGTATTCATCACAGCTAGCTTATGAACAATGAGCCATTAAAAGTCTAATTATTGCAGCAAACAGAAATCCTCATCCGTGTGCTGAGGTATAGATTTTGCCTGTTTGACGAATGACATTATGTAAACCAGACTCGTCCCAATTCATCATCCTCACAGGTCCGCTCGACGTGGCTCCCCAGCATTGTAAACTATCGCCTCTTAATTCACTTCGCTCATCTCATCCAGTGTACAAATGGCTGTGGGAATGGATGTAGTGTGGCAGTTAGGATTTCCTAATTTACAAGACTAATGAAATACACAGACAGAGGAGGAGGGTGGAGGGAGGAGGGAGGGGAGGCCGGTTTCTGAGCTCTGGAGCCTGTTATTGAGCCAGTTTCCAGCAGGGAGCAGTGTTACCTTATACACAGGACTGGTGCTGGTACGTTTAAGTGTTGGAGAGTTGTCTTGGAGGATGCAGAGGGAAATTTTACCTGGACCTATGCAGAAGCCAGCGATAATCCCAACAACACAGCCCACACTGATGTAGCGCATGAAGGACAGCTGGGCCTGTGATTGGTCAAACACAAGTCATGGGAAGTAAACAGTTTTTATTATTCATTCAACTATACTCAGTCATTCTGATTATATGTAACATTAGAAACATGATTAGTGCCACGTGTGGCTCCTGACATTTACTTCATGCTTATACATAATTACTTTCTTGCTTGTATGGTTATTTACAATTACAAACATGACAGTAATAGGGGCAAATGATGGATTTCTAAATTTATTGAAGAGGACATATATTTCTTTTTTAAAGAAAAAAACAACACTTTTGCGCTTAGAATAACATTCTTATAGATGTTTTAATGCAAAAAAGGGTTAACCAATGGCTTGAGTTTTAATAGAAATGAATCTTCAGTTAGACACAAATATTAGTTTATGTAAATAAGTAAATGTCCTCAGCCCCCTTTAAAACAACACACTCTTTGCCTTACGCCTTAATCTGCAAATTAATGTAAAATATTCCTACACCAGCAGGATGTCAGATGACCTGTACCTGGAAGAGGACGGACACAGTGATTCCAGCACAGCAAAGTCCCATGAAGAGGAAGCCACCGATCATCAGAGGTCTTCTGCCCAAACGCTCGATAGTAAAACACTGAATGATGGACACAGAAGCAGGACGAGTTCTGAATGACTGGAAATACCAGGTACAATAAAAATTAACCAGAGAGAGGGGATTTCTTTAATCATTTTATCTTCTGCCAGTTTCATGTTTACTTGTGCAGCGGAGACAATATATATGGAGTCTTCTTAGGTTTTATGTAGCGTTTACATAAACTGTAATTATCATTTTGGAGATAAATCTGACACATTGTATCATAGTGATTACTAGTCCATTTGGTGCATTATAATAAACAGAAAATGTACAACCCATATTTGCTGTGTTACTATACAGTTCATCTATTTAATCTTTATTTTTATAGGGACATAGCATGACCCAGTGCCAGATACAGTACTGCTACTGCTACTACTACTACTACAGTACTAGTGCAGTAATACCCCAAGTTTGATTATAGTGCTCTTCCTTGAATGAGCCTATATGCAAAAATACACAAGACAACAAAAAAAACATTTTTTTAAAAAAACCCACAATGTTACAATACAATACCATAAAAATCTAATCAAAAATATCTGATTATTCATGACTGATCAATTTTAGAAAGCAGTTTCAGCTCGAGTTCAAAGATTTTCAGTCATGATCTGATTACAGTTCTTTGGGTAAAAAGCTCAACATATTGCTTTTGAACAGAGGAAAGACGTCTGTGTTTTTGGATTGAGGTTAAAAATACAACCAGTCCTACACTGCACCACGATAGAATAACAGCTTTATGATGCATTGTTTTGCCATTTTTTTTAAACAGCGTAGCAACTAACAATTCAGCCTTTAAAATGTAAAACTTGTACTTTTTAAATGAAGTCACCGGAGCAGCTTGTTTTGTATTAACACTGGTCAAAAAGCTTCAAAGATACTCATTTTGCAATACTAAATAGATAATAGGCATCACATTCTGTCATGTGTAATACTTTGCATCTTTACTTACATTAGTTAATTTAACAGATTTGACTGATGACTGAATCTCTTGGTCCATCAGTTCATCTGTTGCTTCCATAGTGCCGTTTAAAAATTAAATAAGCTTTAAAATAGTGTCACAATAACATCATCTTACTATGTCCAAAGTTTGATAATGGCTACTCACCCCCAGCATCCCTGAGATGACCTCAATGGCACCAGTCCCCACTGTTGTGTACTGAATATGAGGCTCTGGGATTCCCGCGTTCTTAAATATGTCATTTGTGTAGAACCAGATCTGAAATTGGCATGAAATGAAGTTTAGTAACATGATGATTATGCTGGACTGTAGACAACCAGACACACTGATGCTGAAAATCAAAGTTTGCCTTGTTTTTGTGAGGAGCCAAAAAGTCGCTCTGCTGATTTGATGATCCATGTGATTCATCAAAGTGATCATTATCATCAGGCCGACCATCACTCATGCATTTGAGATCCAGCGTTTCATCAGTATGGACTCCTGACAAGTGCTCCCCTTGAAATTAATTTGTGAGTTCTCATTAATCACACTTTGCTGATGCAACATCCATCATTGATGAGGTGTGGACAAGCTCGTGATTGGTGCAGTTAAACGCTTTCCTGTTGATTTAGTAACCAAACATACCATGTTTCATCACCATTGCAGGGCTGAACTTTGCATACACACATCTTTATCAAAGCAGAAAGCCTACAAGGGTACAAACAACTCAGATTGAGACCAGTTTTGAAACACATTAATTGTCTTAGAAATGGGCAAAAATGCTTCTTTGGTGAAAAAAAACCTTCTGTTAAACGTATTTTTCTTATCAGATAAGTTATCTTGCTTTTATACATAGCAACAATGCATTCACAAAATTGCTATACACAGCTCAACAAAAGTGGTAGTTAAGTAGACTTCCTCATCCATCCACCCAGAGTCATACTGTGCATTGGAATATTCATACCATTACACTACAAAGTATGGCAAAAGAGATTTAGTTTGTCCCAGTACACGATACATCAAATGTTGTATGTCAAAACTACCAGTAAATCCTCCTACAGGTGGTCTGATTCTGCAGTATGAAAGCCAGCATGCTTTTCTGGCCATTCTGACCCACAATCTTATGTACAATTACAAACCAAGCTTGAGCTACTGAGAGCACACAGCAGATGACAGCTCATTTCGCACTACAGGCTGCTATGGTCAAAGTTTAAAGTGCAGTATTATAACAAAGTAGTATGTTGTACTTTGTGAGATGTGTGTGGTTACGGTAAGCAGAGCAGTCCTGGCTCATTTACCTCTGAGACTCTGTCCAGCTCCTCCAGGCCAAATACAAGCTGTTCTTAAACCACTTCACTAATGTAGTCCATCAACTAATCAGAATCTTATGAATTTTAAAAAACACATGTTTTAACTGAAAGCTAGATCTTCCTGCATTGTTTAGCTCCTCACCCCACCCAAGTGTGTTTAAAGGTCCCATATTTTAACAGGTTTGTCTTAAGTCTCTCATATCCCAGGAAGATGTAGTTCAGGTTTCAGCTCAAAATATTGCAAATGTTACTTAATCTACCTTGTCTATAATACTTCTGGTTTTTAGCTCTGTTAAAGCTCAACTTGCATGCTACTCTCCACTTTTTCTCATCATTTTGGTGGCTTCTTTTTAATTTTGATGCAAATATGAAGTTAGTTGAAGGACTCAGTGAACATGCAGTTCTTATTGCTGGGCTTGTTCTCTATTTGCAATGGTGACTGTGTTCACGTTGAAGGACCCAATGTCACAATGTACAGACAGCTGTACAGACAAAGGTCATGTATTGTGTTCACTTGGGAAAGATTCTATGTTATCTGGAAAGCATCTTTTTTTAAAATGAGAACACTGGCGCAATTGAACTTGCACTGTATTTAGTTACCTGTGTTTTTGTTGTTGTGCCATTCCTTTTTCCTCATATTTAACCATGGTTTCTTTTTAATGAATGTGAATATATAGCAGATACTTTGTCTTATTGTGTGGCTAAGTAGATCTTGCAGAGGTGGAACCAAAAACAAAACAAAAACAGAAGAAGTTTCGATGTGGGGCTGTCGCTTTATGATGTGAATGACGAGAGAGTTACAGCAGTAGCAGCAGAAATGACGCATAGATAACTTATTCCTCTTTGTTCAAGTCATTGGAATATGAATGCCTGTTCTTAAAATGTCTGTTTTTGCCTTTTGTGCCACAGATTTGGACACATGGTTTTTTTTTTGCATGTTCGAAGCCTTCCAGTGTTCCTCTGTGGAACAGCTGGAGCCGAGAGACTCAGCAGGATGTCGCCCTGCTGGGAAATGGTACAAGCATATGAGCCAGCATGCCTAGAGCTTCCATCCACATGAAGCAATGAGCACAAAGATGTGTTTGACTTTATGTTCGGATGGGTGGACCTTGTTATGTGAGGTAACACTGAGGGAGAGGAGCGGAAGATAATGAGGCGTGGTCACGTTGCCTCCTGCTCCATCATTCAGTGGGTGTATGTGAGATGTATGGACAGATGGGAGGAGCACAGCTGGGAGCTGTAGCACTATGAGCCATCACTCCCATGTAATAACTGAACAGTTGTTGCACACTTAAAATGTGAACGCACACACACAAAAGGCAAAAAAGACCAACAATGCCTCATCGCTCACCGCATCGATTCCAGACAGCTGCATGCCGATGTTGACCACCGCAATAGTGATGACCTGCCAGCGGACACAGCGGTCCATGAGCAGGTTGCGGACAGAGAGGGTCTGGATGGAGGACAGAGAGCGCTGCTCCTCCTGCATCTCCTCAACCTCAGCCTGGATGTTTCCTTTTGTGCGGAACCACTTCAGGGCTACAGAACAGAAAGAAACGGGACATCAACAATATTTAAAATCCCAGAACACCCAGTGGTGTGCTGTGGGAAAGGCTTGCAAAACAGTGCAGTTTGAATTTAAGGCTACTGTAGGAGAGAAGAGGAATCAGAGTACACTTTCTAACCTGCAATGGTGGCGTGCACATTTCCCTTCTCTATCAGCAGGTATCGTGGACTCTCTGGAAACCATGGCAACAGCATCAGTTGAACTATGGTGGGAAACACCACAAGGGACAGGAGCAGAGGCCAGTGCTCCTCCTGTGAGGGAAAAAAACAAGTCACTTTACTTTTTACCTTGTTTACATGTCCATACAGTGTTACAGTTTACAGACGATAGAAAAATACAAAACACAGATTCAGATTTCTAGGGTTTCATACGTAACAAACCAAAACTTGCAGGGCAGGGCTTTCTATATCATCGTTCTTCCTCAGATATTGAAGTTCAAATTACAGCTTGCTAATGTGTAGCTCAGAGTAGTTTTACAGTGTTTGAGTAGAGTCGTAGGTGAGCTGGTGTGCTTGAGTTGAGTAGCGGAGAACTAAGTGGAGACAGAGTTGGAAAAGCAATGATGAAGAGTTACATCTGAACTGTTTTAAGGCAAGAAGGGATTTTTTTCATGGAAAGAAACTTCTAAATATGCAACTTTAAAACACAGAGACAGAGAGTACAGACAGAGAGCAACTTTAATGAAAATAAGTAACTTTCCCTATTCCACTAATGATCCGTAAGTGTATAAGTATAAATAATAGATTTTCTTCAAATGGGATGGAGATAAACAGCAGAACATAATTAAAACATGACAGGAATTTTCTTTAACTTCATCTTTCTGTGAAGCTGTTCCACACATTGGACATACTGTAAGTGGGCAGCTGGAACGATATGATCACATTTTACCAGATACAGGGATAGAAACTCCTGTAATTATACACCAGCCTGTTCAGATACTGCAAGAAGCAACTTATTCAGGCTTATAAGTTATACGTGACGTGACATCAAAGCACTTGTGTGCACAAAATAGTGTCAAGCTCAGATCTGACAGGAGGATCTTGTTTTTCTGAGGGCCGTGGGTTAAAGTGATGCTTGTGCTGCTACTCATTTTGGATCACAAACCCTCAGCTTGCAGCAAGATCACACTTTAATTCACAATCCAGAAGGTAAATCTGGATTACTTTAAAGATTCAGGATAGTCGACCTGTGCAGCAGTTGAACTCTGCGATGTCTGTACCTTTCCCAGCAGCTCAGAGAGGCCCAGGACCTGAGCGATGAAGACTCCAAGACAAATGTGGATGCTGGGAACGAGGCCCAGGAAGCCTCGCAGGTTCTTTGGGGCAATTTCACCGAGGTACATCGGCACCACACTGAGAGAAATCCCTGTTGGACAAAACAAGTGTGATTAGTCAAAGATTAACTGTATTTAATTTTCATTAAAATCAAGTTTCATCTAAAGTAAATATTGAAAAACATCATCATTGCCATAGGTCAGATTTTAACATTATTTATTTCCACAGACATTTTTATATATTTTAGTATATTAGGATGTGATACACTTTAATATTTAGTGTTTTTACAGGCCCTAATATGCCGTAAAAAGCCAAAAAAGTACATGATCAAATGGGAGACCTGTGTATAGGTTATAGTATAAAAAATGTGCAGCTAAATTTGATCTTTTTAATTCAAAATGCCTCCAAGTAATGGTTCAAAATGTTCTCAGTCTTAATAAAATAAGCCAGAGATTGTTGTCATTGGTCAATTTAACCTTTAGGATGGCCCTGATGCTACTTTGACCCTTTGGCTTCATAAAATCGAACATTTGTGAAAACAATTTTGTCGACATCTCCTTCAAATTTGACAGAAAGATCGGCTCAGTGTTCAAATAACAGCTACTTTCATTGAAGCCAATATGTCTCACAAAGAAAAAGTTATTCAGGAGTTATCAGCATAACCAGCAAGGAAAAAGAATCACTTAACAGTATTATTGACCTCTGTCCGCTGGCTCCTTGTCCTTTTCAGGGTTGATTTAAAAAAATTTTTTTAAACTTGTTTTGATGGGTTGGCGCCACCTTATTTAGCCAGACTCTTACATATCCCACTTAGAACACTGAGGGAAACCAACCAGATGCTTCCAGATGTTCCATTCATCAAGCTTTAGTTGCACCTTTCATGCAAGAACTGCTCAAACTTTAAAAATTTTTAAGTCGCTGCTGTGGACCCACCTCTTCTTATTGGCATTCAAATCGAGTAGCGCTTCTCACCGTCACTTCATCTTTATTGTGTTGTAATTTTTTATTCATAATTTTGTATTGCTTTCTTTTATTCCCATTCATATCTTAGTCATTGTGGGTTTGGTTAAACTTAATGAGTAAATTAAATTTTGGACAAAATAATAATAATAATAATGAGAAGAAGAAGAAGAATAAACAATATACTAAATAAATAAAAGATTAAATAAATAAGGGGAGACAATTCACACTGGAACTGATGGGGTCATTCAGGAATTAGTCAGGCCTACCTGAATGCACTCCAGTGATGAAACGTCCGATGATAACCATCGCAGGATTTCTGCACCATCTGCTGAAGCCCATCAGAGCTCCACCAATAAACACCAGACCAGTGGATTTCACCAGCGTCCCTTTCCTATTTGGACACAGTGACTCTTAAAATACAACTTTCTGATTGAATAGGATATTCCAAATGGTCAGAAGCACAAGTTAATGGCATTATATAAATACAACGTAATATATCCACCCTCAGACTAACCTTCCAAATGTGGTGACGAGTCGGCCCACCAGCAGAGCACCGGTCATCCCACCGATGGCAAAGATGGACACAGTGAGCGAGTACAAGACGGTGAGAACTTCCTCATGTGGAGTCCAATCGTAAGTTTCTATCATCGTCTCATTGTAGAACTCTTTGATGTACTGGTGGAGAGTTTAAAGAGAATTAAATTATTCTGACATTGTCAAACAATTCCAACACACACACAGATCATGTGGTATAACAATATATTGTCCCCATTTACCAAATGTCTTTTCATGTTTTTCCAGTAAATTGGATTATTGCATTTACAAAAGACAAAGGTAAACACTGTAGTTGTTTACAAACACAACACAGCAAAAAGAAGAGATTATTTTATTTACCCCATCACACAAATGAACATGAAGCATAAACATGTTGGTTACAAAATTTGACATCATCACCTCATTAATTCAGTCAAATAAAATCTAATTCAGTTTGAAGAGAGAGGGATCATAAACCACAAGTCTGAAAAAAACAATGAGTGTGTGTGCAGTGTGACAAAAAACTGTAAGATCCAGGAGCATCCTTCAGATTTCATTCAGTTTATCTGACAGTGAATCTTCCACTCGATCAAATTATTCAGGAGAACTACTGTACAAGAGGTGCGATTTATTCATACGACAGCAAACAAATGAAACAACTAAGAGAAGAATCAGGGTCAGTTTTAGCATCAGCACTAACTGGTAGACTTGTGGATGACAGAATCATATATGGATCTTTACTCTGCCTGTGATAAAAACTGATCAGAATAGCATACTGTGTATAAAGGAAGATTTTTAAGAGATCTAGATGGTACCTTCTCCTCTGGACAATGAAAAACATGATCGATCATGACGTTAAATTGCAGTGTGCCTCTTGGTTTATGGCAGTATCAACCTTATGAGGCAGATCAGATGAGCAAACATGTACAAGACAGTCAGGCTTCCTTTGTGTAAGCTGGTCCAACAAATACATGTCAGACTCTGCTTGAATATATTGCTGCTTCATAAACATTCTCCAGATATTCACAATTATCTTTGTTGCATAAACACACCAGATCATCAGCTTCATATCTGAGACCTTGCACACCACAAAACTGTCTTTCTAAGCACATATTGCAAAAAAAAACAACAACAAAAAAGCCCCTGCTATACTTAGATAAAACTTTATGGCACAAACTTGCACCCACATAACTTTATTTACA
Organism: Amphiprion ocellaris; assembly: GCF_022539595.1. NCBI lineage: Eukaryota > Metazoa > Chordata > Actinopteri > Pomacentridae > Amphiprion > Amphiprion ocellaris. The sequence goes on along the minus strand of NC_072769.1, from coordinate 28,919,822 downwards.
ACATACTGTGGCTGTACTGTGCCCACCTACGCAAGCATTATGGAGACTGTGCTTTAACTGTGCTATTAAGCTTTATCATATTATTGTGAATTAACATTATCCATGCAAAGCAGCCAAATAAATCAAAATAACCATTTGTTTTTAAAACAGCAAAAGGTCCATTGTTACTATAGCTCCAGTGCAAATACTTCATAAGCATCTTTGTTGCTATTGCTATGAAATTCAAACTTTTGGTCAAATGAAGCTGTCAAATGAAAGTGCAGCACCACAGCAAACCTATTTATTAATATTCACCATCAGATAATAACCTCTTCAGTATCTTCATGATATCTGACAAATAAAATCTGTTTCATCCAGTAAAGTGCACAGATTTTAAAATACTGGAGGAAAAGAGCCCCAGTTAGACATTCAGGCAAGTCAAGGGATCAGAATCAGTGTCACGGGGAGAACAAATCAGAGTTATGCATCCCTAAATAGATTATAAGCATCCCTGCCAATCTTTCTGTGAAGTCTGATAGTGAGATCAGAAAATATTGAAAAAGCACAGGATAGAAGAAAAAAAACCCTCCCTGGTGCATGTCTTGTGCAAAGTTCCTGCACAAACGTAGAGCCTAAGTGAAAATCTGCAGAGCTCCCTGACAAACGTGACACAACAGAAACAAGAAGTGTTCACAGAGTAAAATTCACATCTGATTGTCTTGTGTGGTGAATGATAGTGTGCTTTGCTTCACTTGTGTTCTGAGTTTCTATGAACAGTAATGGAAGTTGTTGGTATAACAGCTGGAGTGATGATCCACATGAAGTCAGGACAGAAGAAGGAAAGAAGAAAAGCACGAGTCACATGGGCAACTCAGAAACTTCGAATGACCTGGTATTGACTTTCTCTCTTTCTGCTTTCTGCCCTGCTGACTTTTTCACGCCTTGAAGTAAAAAAATTACAAGGACAACAGAGAATGTGAAGGTATTTCTACAAATGTCTGGCCACAAAATTAAATTTAAATCAGCAAAAACATAATTTAAAAAAAAAAAAAATGACAGACATTATCTAGTAAAATCGCAGAAAACATATTTATTCCCATGCTTACAGTAAAGAAAACAGGACAAAATTGTAAAATAATATCCACATCAAAAGTCTGTATTTTTAAAAATAGTAATGTATTCTGGAACTGGGAATATACACTGCAATTACGGTACACTTAAAATATCATCATTTGACAGATATTTGCCATTGCCATTTGCCCAAATCCCAAAGCTCAACCTTCCTGACATTGTAAACCATCAGACAAACACTTTGCCTGATTTTAAAACTTAGAAATCCCAGAAGTTAATCAAAAGCTTTGCAATTAGTGGGAACCAAAGAAAAGATAAGTCAACCACTGTAACAGGCAACAGAGTTCGTCCCTACCATGACTATGCCTCCTTCCCAGCATGTAGCTGCTCATAAAATTAGCAGTTGAAGCTGTCAGTGATAAGTTTAGCTCTGTAATAATGTAATTTAATGTCTGAAATACACAAAAAACTGGTATCCTCTCTCACTCATCTAGTCACTTTTCTGCCATGTTACTGATTTGGTGCACACAGATGAGCAGTGAATTCTACAAAGGAGCCACAACACGGGTCAAATATTTAACTTCACCATATTTCACCATCATAGTTGTCTCAAACTGAACTCAGATATCACTCAGAATTGCTCCAGCCGCCATGAGTCCTGATGGAGGAATGTCACAGCTAAACAGATTACAGCTAAAAGCCACGTGCAAGCTGCCGTTTATCTTGTCTCTGGAGGAGACAGCGTTGGTATAATTTTAAAGAAACAGTTCAGGATTATGGAAAATGCAAAATTTCTTGCTTCGAGCTGGATGAGAAGATTAATTCCACCCTTGATGCCCAGTGTAGAGCTGAAGCTGAGTCTGACACTACCATGCCAAGAAATAATACACTGAATGACCATTAGAGTAGGGCCAGTGGTTTTCCCCTGCTTCTAATACTAATAGTTACCACACAGATATGGAAGTGATATTTACGGATTTAACCAGAGAAAGTGCATGAGCAGCTTTCATAAATATCCAAATATTACTTTAACCCACAATGTGTAGTTATGAAAATGAGAAGTTTTGGATGTCCCACAGTGATGACATCAAACAGCACTGTGGTAGCTAATTCCTGACCTACAACGAGCCTGAGATAAGCAGGTTTAAACTGTATCAGAACTTTCTACATTTTTTATTTAAAGATACTGTAATATAACATAAAATGTCTTCACAAAGTAGATTTAACAGTAGAAATCAAGCCTCTAGTGAATGAAGACTAGAGACTGACCGATAATTGGCCTTGCTGATTATCTGGGCTGATATTTAGCATTTCTGGTATCGTTATTTTTATTAACCTGTTATTGGTAAATTAGATTGGTCTGTAGTCACTCAGTAGTCTCAGAAATGCTTCTCTAACAGAAATATAACTCACAAACACAGAAAAAGAAACACAAGCTGTCACCACAAACCAAGAAATTAGCTACTTTCACAGTGGTTAAGGCTAAACTAATGACTAGCGGGTAAGTAAGGAGGCAGACACAGATCCACAGGTTACTCTAAAACAGTGTCTGGAAAACCATAACTAATAATGCTTTAAGATATTGGTTTTAGTGGACAATAAAAGCGATAAAACAGAGCTGTTTAATCTCAGTCCTGTGATGCTCTGACATCCTTTTGCTAGCGTACATATTCAGCTACAGTAATCCTTACTAATGAAGAAGCCTAGTTATGAATAACAGGTTCTCTGCAATCACATGCGGTTAAAATATAACCTTTAATGTATATAAGCTCCAAAACTCAGTTTTTGGTCTGTCTTATCAATAATTAGTATTGTCTGTGAAACAACCATATCACAATTTTTCCCTCTGTGGCATTAATAAAGGACTATCTTGTCTGATCTTATCGTTCTGGTTTGGATTCAAAGCTATGGCTGCATTTGCCTCCTCTGAACTTTCTCACATGCTTTACGTGCTTCTGCCCATGGCCAAACAGGAATGGATCACAGTTTAGTCACTGTACCGCTGCAAATCCAGCATCGAAGGAACAGAAAGAGCCACATGATGGAGTCAACACGACAGAACATCGATGATACGCTGAGGTAGATACACAAACTCACATGACTCCACATGACAATGAGATACAATATGAGCCTCACTGTGTCTAAATCAGCAGCTGAAGCTTTGGGGAGATCAAACAGGAAATATTTGAGGTTCCCAGTAAATTCTTGAGTCAGTGATGATGACAGCAGCGATGATTGTCATGATGAAGTGACACGAACCTGAGCAGGAGAGTTGACGACAGCCAGGTTATATCCGTAGAGCATGGAGCTGCCGAATGAGGCCAGGAAAGCCACCGCCAGTAGTGACTTTGTGAGATGCTGTAGATGAGACAAGGACAGGAAGACGTGAGAAAAACTGCATCGTAAAATGTCAATTTTTATGGAGCTCTGACATGTCCAGAATAAGCAGCTCTGTGAATCTTAGAGTCTGAGCTATATTCAAAAAAAAAAAAAAAAAAAGTCACCATGATCAAACTTACCAGAAGACAGATTTATACTACTTGTAAATGTTATGTACATTTTCAGTCTATCTGACAGATATGTGTGAAATCAGCAACGTATACTGAACAAAAATATGCATGGCATGTAATAAGTTACTAAGTAGATTTTTTTTTTTTAACCATAGGGGAATAAACATTTGTTGCTCCAACAAACAGCATCTCTACAACAGAATGGACGCCATGAATCAACTAAGTATGCACTATGTTGAAAATGATCATGTGCAGATGGAGAGTCGGGACATAGTCCAGAAAGTCACAAGTTAGTGTGTCCAACATCTGCATCGCGTATTTCCAGGCATCTGTGACAAACAGAGTTCATGAGGTCGTCGATGCTGCTTGTGGAATGCGGTTCCACTGTTTCTGAAGGATTTAGCAAAGTTGGTGGGCATTTTAAAAGAACAAGATCATGTTGTCGGACATCCAAAGTTGTCTGAAATCATTTTTTAGACAACAAAGGGCATTTCACCACTTTTTCTGTATGTCCTGCACACGTAGAGATAAAGACAATAATGTTCACTTAGGTGTGTCGTATAACTATACAAGATGACAACAAAGGTTTTCTCTCATGCTGGATTCTTCTGTTGGCCACCCAGAGACCTCAAAGTCACATGAGTTCTGTTCAAAGCTGCCACTGTATTTTCATTAGTAATGGCCTGAAGCTTCCCTCTTGGCTGCCATCCTAAATTCCACACACTGAGCTCAGCTGACCTGCGAGGTGAAGCCCGTGAGGATTATCATGTGTTTTGGAATGTCCGTACCTTTGGATGAAAAACTGGTAGCTGACCACATGAAACATTAACCCTGATCCCCTCATATATCTGTAGATATTCTGAGCCAAATGCATGTACTGATGCAGAAATATATGATGGCAGTGTGTTACTACAAAGAGCAGCAGACAGAGAAGGAACCCTTTACTCTGACAAACAAAAACAGCATAGTTCCTTACTGAAACCTAATTTAGCCGGTAATAACCCGGTGGAGATTGTTAGATGACTACATATAGAAATAGCCCGGAGCTCACAATGCAGGCCAGTCAGCATCAATTTAGGTTGATTATGTGTCAGATGTGCAGTTCTTCACAGGCTGCATCACTCTGGTCAAAGCTCTGGGCCACAGAAGTACAAGTTTCATGTTTGAAACTTGCACTTCAGTTTATTTGTTTAGATTTTTAACCATAAAGGAGGTTTGATCTGTGTGAATATTTTGGAATATCCATGTCAGGAAACACAGAAATCATCTGATATGAAGCATAACCACGAACCAAATATCTATATTTTATGACAGTGAGATCTGAAGTCCCTCATGCCATAAATAGACAAACTATGCTCAATGAAAGACTTCAAATAGAGTGTAACGTCAATGCAAGGACTTGATTCAAACTGTTGCCACTCACCCCGTTGTGTTTTCCATCGTTTTCCAGTAACAGTTCTTCTGCCATTTAAGTCATGAATAATTGCTCCTCCTGTGTGATCTGCTCTTTGGAGATGAGAAACAGCTCATCTGCACAACTTTTCTAAACTCTTCCCTCCACAGCTTCATTTGTAGAGATGCTGCTGCAGAGGAGGCGTGTCGAGCTGATGGGAGGGAAATAACTAAACTCCTTCATGTCCAATCATTTAGCATCGCAGAACAAAACTGTCACGTGTTGAGGCCAAGTAGCTCTTGCTGCTCTCCTAAGTGCCCTCAAAAGTGACAGTTATTCCACACTGAAGTTTTTCCAAGGGCATTTTCAGGATTAGTAAGTATGAGGGGCCCAGAGCTCAGAGCAAGTCCACCACCTAGCAGTGAAGGTGGGGAATCAACACATTTTAAAATAGAATTCTGCACATTTTTTGCATAAATTTTGAGTTTAAAATTAAATTACTTTTGTTGTTTAACATTCTGAAGCTTATCAGTGTATTTGGAAAGCATGTTGTCTTTAAAAAATCTGCAAAACTGCATTAATTATCAGAGACAAAAGCTCTAAATGTTGAAGAAAATTGTAAGACTTTCAACTTTCCAACAGTCCTTGAACTGATCATGTGTGATGTTCAGTTTTATTGAAAAACCAAGAAATCTAAATTTAAAATTAAATATAATTTCAAATGATTCGTTCAAAGGTTTGCTAAAAATAAACAATGGAGAATCCGTTAGTGACTCAGCTGTGACCAACAGTCACGTGGCACAAATATTTCTATTATGAAAATATTGATTAGTGCAACTTTAACCATCTTCACCCCAAAACCTTGAATAAGATATCTAAATAAAAAAAAAATACCAAAATTAAATCTGAGAGTTGTAAAACCGATATAACGAGCTAAAGATGCTAAAATTTTCTACAAAGAAGAGGAAAATTACAAAGTTAGATGATATTCACCACTGGTATTGTTTCTACAAATGACGTCTTTCACATTACAGAAACATCGCAGTCAGAAACTGTAAAAACAGAAAGAGTCATTGGATTTTCACATTTCTGACTGCACTATAAAATAATCATGTGACTGTTCTTTCATGAAAACATACAGAAATAAAAGCTTAAAATTGTGATATTTTATTCTTCTTTACATTTAATTTAAAGAAAATCCCAAAAATAAATCAATAGCACTAATCTGAATGTGTACAAACCAAAAAAATTCTGTGGTCCTCAGTTCAACTGAGAAGCTATTGGTGAGTCCACTGTGACCAACAGTTGCATGACACAAAAGAAACAAGACAAAAGCAAGTTAAAAATGTAAATAGTAAAATATCTATGCAAAATCTAGACCCAGGTGTGATTTCATTCGACTCCAACTCTTTCTCATGATTCATAAACACCCTGACTGTAACATTTAGCAGATATCCATAGCTGTCACTAACAGACTGATGTCACAGTAATCAATTAGGTAGATAGATAGATAGATAGATAGATAGATAGATAGATAGATAGATAGATAGATAGATAGATAGATAGATAGATAGATAGATAGATAGATAGATAGATAGATAGATAGATAGATAGATAGATAGATAGATAGATAGATAGATAGATAATCAATGCTTTTAGACATTATACACTGATGAAAACATGTTCATTCAACATTATATTATAAGATCTTTTTTATGGAAGTTTAAGATTCATTTGTATGTCGGTCTTACAAAAATATAAAGTTGCAGTATTCTTTGACCAGACAAAAAGATTGTACACTGAATTTAATAATCACACTAGTGGGATTCAGACAGAAAGATAAAGCTTCCAGGCCTTTTCTTTTGCTCCCAAAGCACAGATAAATAACGTCAGATAATTCACCCTTTGTGATATCATTTGCATATCATTTGTTTGATTGTGTGTTTGAAAGGACAGCAAAGACATGCCACATACAACAAACAATGGAGTGTAATGAGAAATTTCTTATCAACAAACACAATGCAGAGATGTGTGAGTCATATTTAGAATTAAAGTGGTAGTTTGTACTTTCTGTCAGGATGTAGATCATTGTGTCTTTGGTGTTATTTCACCTGCCACCATCAAACATCTCCTCCCTGCTGCTATTTCCTGCTACACTCTCTTGTATATTCCTAACACAGAATCCTTCAGTACACAACCAATGAACCCTCATATGTTTACTCCTAACTTTAAGCCAACCAGTCAAATGGCTTGAATCATATGACTTCTATCGCCGTGAAATTTCTGTGGCATTATGCTGTTTCTGTGTATAAAATCAATTATTCTGTGAACACTGGTCTGACACCTTTAATGAAGAAACAAAGAAAAACACTCTTGTGCAATAAGACAATATTATGACACCACTAACTGTGACCTCAAAAATAGCCCAGGTAGTTAATCAACCTCTCAAACAGCTAGATAAAAACTGTTAATTGTGTTTATATATATATTTTTTAATTCTTTCTTTTATATTTTTGCCCTCTAGACATATTCTGCAACAGCTAAAAAGTCATTTCATCTCAGATCATCCAGTTTTTATAACAGTTTGTGCTCCATCATCTGTGACTTGCTTGATTTTAAAAAAAAAAGATATGTATAGAGATGTAGGAACATGTGAGTGTGATGTATCGCATACTTTCTATGATTTAAAAAAAAAAAAAACATTAATTTTTTACGTGCCTGTCAATTCATTTTCGGCACGTTTCTTGAGATATTGAAATTCGAAGCTGTGCTTGAACAAGAATGTCTCAGGAAGCCTTAAAGATAAACACCTGAAATTTTCACTGTTATTTCTCTTTGTGTCATTGATTCAAAATAATCGAATTTTTATGTATAATTTGTATTTTTGAAGTAATATTTGAAGAAACCATTTTGACAACCCAGAAGTTGGATTCGTCTATCCAGCAAAAGTTTATATTTTTGTAGTAAAGCTTGCTCAATCAGTTATGACACTACAGCGAAAATAACTTTTCTTTTTTATTTTTGTGACCAAGTATTTGATATTAAAAAGTTATCTAAGCTTTGTTTTGTATTATTGTAAAATGCAACTGCATGTGGTTCAGAAAATATCACCTCCTGATGAGACTTTCAAAGCTATATTGATGGATTGTTTGGCCACTTGGTGACAGTGTAAGGAAATGTAGACAGGTCCGTGTATTTATCTGGCAATTGGATTTTCCGTTCTGAAACGGGTATTGAAAACAAAAAACGAGTGGTTATTTGATCTTCGTTTTAAAATACAAAAATTAAAATTGAAATACAAGGCGTTTTTCCTTTTCATGATCAAAAAGGGATGTACGAAATTTAAAACATGCTTTGATTTTCATTTTATATTTAGAATAACAAAAAAATAAAATCAGTAAGAGACAGAAACGAAAAAAGGTCACTTTTTTTCATTTTCTGAGACCGGAAGTGGTCATCAGCAAGTGTGGAGCCAAACGACAACAAGATTCTCAGAGGGCGGAGCCAGAGAGCAGTGATTGGTCAGATCATAGATACTATAGAAGACAGCGGGCTATCGTATCTAGTCTATGTATATCTATGGTCGGCAGGTCTGGTAGCATCTCTGGCTGCTGTTGATCTTGTTTTTGGAGTAAAACACGGTAAGAAGATAAATACTTCTAACCTGTAGCGTTATTTTGTTGTACGTTAAGTCAGCGACTTGTGAAGAGTTGTGTTTTGTCGTGTTTGAGCAGTTGGTCCGGACGCGTTAGCTAGCTAAGCGGCTAAGTTAGCTAGCGGGCTAATCAACACAGGTGGCTAACTTACCGCTGAACACCTGTGTTAGTTGCTGCCGCAGCTGTCATTATTAGAATGACCTTCTCAACCTGTATTTCTCTGCTGTGTATTTTAGCTTTTAAAAAAGTTATTTTACTTTAAGGTTAACTGAAACCCGTTGAGCTGCACTGAAGTTTAACATTCAGCTGGTTTGAATTAAACCGCGCTTAACATTGTGCAACATTACCTCTCTGAATCTCCATAATTTTATGAAATTCCTTCTCTCTTCCACTGCTCAAGTTCAATCTAGTATATAAAGTGACATTAATAGTGAATAAACTAACAACCAGCCATTGTGCTTATTTATTACTGTATGTATTTGTAGTAAAACATGAGTTGAAACATCCTACTTTTGGATCTAGAACTGCACAAGCCGTTCATTTTCAGTCACCTGACGAGTTAAACTCCCCTTTTTATGTGAGGTTGAAGCAGAAAGTCTGAGTTAACACAGAAAATTGTTTATAATTTGCAATACCTGTTATCTCTGACTGAGGCTTTAGTTTTTGTTGAGCTGATTTACACGTAGAAACTTTGTTCAGGAAGATTTCTCAGTAGCTCAGAGGACAGGCTGCTTTTTACACAACCTTGTAAGAGAATGTCTGTCAATGCTTTCAGCAGAATTTAGAAACACAACACTTCCTAAACAGATATTTTGAGGCTGTGAGGTTGAACGTTTGAGAGTATATCAGTGTGTTTGTTTTTGGTCTTTCTGTTTCTAGGTGGAAGCTGAATTAGTGAGGATGACTCCTGCTCCTGTCATCTCTAAGCTCCTCACACATCTTTACCTGCACATGAGGAAAATCACTCCTGTAGAATGCAGGTATGTTTGTCATTATTATAAAAAGATGTTGCCTGGAGACCTGTCAGAAACCCATTACACAGAGTCAGCCAAAATAACGTTTACACACATCAGGAAAAGAAAAACTTGCATAAATATTTCAATACCAAATTTATTCAGACATCACGAGATTAATAAAAGTTATCTTTGGCCTCTACAATTACAAGAGGTGCTCAAAGTGGTGGCCACTGGCTTCCAGACATTTATGTTGTGTTGTAGACGTCACTTGTTGATGCTCCATTCATGAGGGTAGCGCCATCTGTTGGGAAAACATCGTACAACAGGACACAGAGTTATCGTGATTTGATCAAACTTAGAAAGAGGTATCTATATGTGTAGAAGTACTTATACAAATGAAATATCTATAAAAGTTTTTCTTTTCCTGATGTGTGTACATTATTTTGGCTGACTCTGAACTTAATGAGAACAAAACTGTCATTTAATTGTTGCTTTGAAAGCTTCTTTAGTGAAAACCAGCTGGTGTTCTGCTTTGAAACAAACTGCTGTTGAGGTCTGTGTTTTTAGGTTTAACCCCACAGTTTCTGAATGAACTGATAGTTTGTTTTTTTTCCTGATCAATGTGGACGTTATAATTGATGGTAACATTTACTGATCATATAATCAGCATGACAATATAACAGTATAACATTCTGACCACATGACTAATACTGTGTTGGTCCCTTTATGCTGCTAAAACTCCTCTGACCCAGTGGTTCATCAGAACCTCTGGGGATGTCCTGTGGATTCTGTGGGTTGCAGGGTGGGTCCTACCTAGACCAGGCTGATCCTGGACCATCCCACAGATGCTCCATCAGATCTGGATGTGGGGAGTGTGGAACCCAGGTGAACAGCTTAGCTCTGTCATGTTCCTCGGACCACTCCTGAGAAGTTTTAATTTGTCCTGCTGAGGGTGGCAGCTAGCATCAAGGACTGCTGTTGCCATGGAGACTAGGGGGTTGTTTGTCCTGCAGTGTTTAGGTGGTGGTACATGTCAAACATCCACATGAATGTCAAGGTTTCCCAGCAGAACGTTGCATTAGAACAAGATGATGGATGTTGTTCTCTTCAGCTGTCAGTGATCAGAATGTTGTGGCTGATCGGTGGATCTGTCTGCCTTTACTCTGACATCCAGAGTTATACAAAAGTGTAGTATGTGTGCAGTGCAGAAGAGATTTACTTTATTGTATGCAGTTTTAGTGGTCCCATCAGAGAAAATCATATCCATATACAGATTTTTATTAATTCCAGGGCTGGTTCAGTAAAGATTATAATAATAGCTACATCAGATAATTCTTGGTCGCAGTTGGAATTTAACAGACTGAGAGATGGTTGAGGTTTGCAGTTCTTGTTTTAGCAATATGTTATAATAGAAGATCTTTATTGTCATTGTACATGAAATTATCTGCAAACCAGCAAAGTGTGTCAGTCTGAGGTATCTAAAAATAAATAAGTAAAGAAAAATGCTTCTAAAGCCAATAATAAACAGAATATTTTGAGGGAATATTCTAAAAAGGAAAGAAAAGCTCCATTCTCACTCCTCTCAGGGTAAACTGTCATTAAAATTGACTTTAAATTTAACTTCATGAGATTAAAAAAAATTACTTTCATTACTGATGTTGTCAAGTTTTAATAAAGTTCATGCTACTTTTCTAAAATGATGAAAGTGAATAAATTGTATTTCTGTGATCTGTGTTTGATTTCTGTCTTTTCTCCTGTCATCCAGATGTTCAGAGGGAGATGATGCCACATCTGGTCCAGCTGATGGAAGGTCTTGAAGTTCTCTGACTGGCCTCGACTGAAGATGGTCGTCTCACTGGATTTAAGGTTCAGATGCTCAGTAACAAACTCCACCAATGTGCCAACAGGGAAGCTTTAGGTTTATTAAATGTTGCTATGAAGGTTTCGCTGTTTTTCTTTGTGAATGCAATGTGCTCCAACTGAAACTTGAATTAGAACTTAGAAGTAAATCCTTCCATCTGAAAGGATTTAGTTGCATTAATAACCTCATAACATTTTAATTTTTCTTCCAGTCTTGGTTGGAAATAGAATCTCTGTATTGATTCAGGTAAAAACTGAACTTCACAGCATGTTGGAGCAAAACAACCAGATGAAAACTGTGATGGTGTTGGATTGTCAGACCGTAATGTTGCAGCTCAAAGCAGCTTTTCTATCTCAGTTCATTCTGACATTCAGCTATGAATCAACACAGCAGATGGTGATCCATGCTGTGGAAGTCTCACATCTCCTGATTTAATGGAACTGCTTTGCACTTTTTACACTGTTTATTTACCAACACTTTATTTAATAAAAGTCCCATCTAGTTTTTATGAGGAATGTGATGTTTTAATTTCTCTGTGAATAACTGCAGTCTAATGGAACAGCTGGAGTTGTAACATCTGTCCTGATATTGATCATGAAGTATTGATCAGAATACTTATGGTCAGCAGTCATCCCTGAAGTTTTACATTAAAACCTTTACTTGTGTTGTGAATTTGGTAAGAAGCATTGTAAAGTTTCTGCTCCTTCAAAGTTCACAACACAATGAATGAATTTCTAAAACACTCTCAATGCTGGAGAGCGTTTGTGATGCTGAAGCAGTGAGCAGTTTTTCTGTTTCTTCTCTGGAGATGCACAATGAGGGACGTCTGCAGAGACTGAGAAAGAGTCTCACCACATCCTGACATGAGGAAAAAGACTTTATTGAAGACTACAATGAGAAAAACTATCAGACAGCAGACGGCATGCATTCAAGGTGAGCTCTGAACATTTGATCTGGAACAGGAATTCAATAACGGCAGCATGAGCTTCATTTCAGTCTGTAGCTGCTGAATTCATGGATGAATCATCTGGCACTAGAGAGGAAGACCATCAAACATCCATGTCAGCTGATGGAGGTCCAAGAGTCTCACCAAACAACCAACCTACAGAGTGAAGACCTCAAATCTGATTGGACGGCCTCCTATTCAGCCACATGTGACCACTTTAATTATTCTTCATCTACTTCCTGAAAAGTTTGGTCAATAAAAAAGACAAAAACTAGTATTTTCAGCTGAACTAAAGACAGACTTTGTGATTTTTCTGCTCACGTGTTGTGTTGTTGTAAACTTACTCTTTCAAATAAATAGCTGCCTAACCCCCTGGAAACCAGCATTTGTCCTGTTTTTGTGTTGCTCCTCGGCGACCCTAGACAGCCGGGTCCTAATGTTTTTTGAGCAACACACCATACTATGACGTTTTTACAATGATGGTTCTACTATGGAACCAGTTTAACATGTTCAGGTGTTCTTTGTGTGAAAACTCAGAGATTTCAGGTATCAGAAGGTGGTTTTCAACTTTCTTTGTTAACTTTCTGCTTCAACTTTAAACTAAATTTACTCCACTAACCCAGCCCTCTGGACTTCCAGTAAGCTGTGTTCCTATTGGCTGTCCAGGTGGCTGCTTGGTGTTATCAGGAACACCTGAGCAGCTCAGTGTCTTCCTGCTTTATTTAGCTGCAGACAAACATTTCCTCTGCTTCACTTCACCACTTAACCGGGTTTGGCTCCATTGCTTTAGTTTGTTCTTTAGGCGTTGGCTTGCAGCTTCCAGCAGTAAAATAGGCTTTAATGTGTTTCTTGGTGTGTTTTAGGGCTTTGTACTGGACAGTTGTCTTGGTAAATGAGGTTGTTTAGCCACAATTAGCACATGGTGCTAATGTGTGCAGTGATTAGTGGATTTGGTGCAGCTGAGTTGTGTCTTTATCTTGGCTGTAGTGAGTCTTTAGAGGTTTTTGGTCAGACACATTCTGTATTCCTGTTTGAGAACCAACGTTGGTTGTCCAGAAGGTAAGAGTTCCTGTCCTGATTCTCTGTTCTCAGAGATTCTCTGGTAGGCTGCAGGAGACTTTAGCGTTTGGGTTGTGCTAGTTTGGTTTTTGTATGGTTTCATTTGGACGACTATCTTGAGGCCCCTCCATGTGGTTTAGTGAGGTTTTCTGGAACAGTTCTACAAAGCAACCTGCAGCAGAAGAGCCTTTGCGAGTTTTTAGGAAGTTCTGGAGACCAGACTTTAGAGCAGCAGAAACATTTGTCAGCAGTTTGAGCAGGAGAAGGTGAGCTTCAGAGTAGAAATGAGAAGGAAACCTTCTTGACCCGTGTGGTGAAGTCCTGTACCAAGGGTTTGAGCAGGTTGTGAAGAGTCTGTAGTTCTTTGGTCTGAAAGCACAAGAAGAGTCGACTCATTAAAGGAGAAAACAGGAGATATTGTTGGTTCTTCTGTTGCTCTGCAGTTTCCTTAGACTGAATATCAAGTTTATATTTTAAATGATTTCCCATGTGAGCCCAAGAAGACTTCAATAAACTCCCTCCATCCCCTGGACACAACATATTTTATTACCATGTTAAATCTTTTTTTTGAAATGTTTTTGAGTTTTAATCATAGTTTTAGCATAGTTTTTTCTCTTTGCTTGTTTAGTTTTGTCATCTGTGTAAAAGGTGCTACACAAATAAAGTTGAATTGATAAACTGAATAATTGACTAACTCATGATTGTGACAACAGAAGTATTTTCATTGTGATTTAAGGGTTTATTTCATTTTTAAGGTTGGGGTTAAAATCTTGACAGAAAAAGAAGATTAAAGAAATAAACTACATAACAAAATGCAATTAAATGAAAGGGAGAAAAATTTAATACAATAAAACTTTTAAAAAGTTTTATTATTAAAAAGTCTGTTTTAAATGTTTAATATTCTTCCGTTTATTGTATTTTTTTTAAAATGTTTAATATTCTTGTTTAATTGTATTTTTTAAATGTTTAATATTCTTCTTGTTTAATTGTATTTTTTAAATGTTTAATATTCTTGTTTAATTGTATTTTTTAAATGTGTAATTATGGAAAATATTTTATCTGTAATTTTGAATATTTGTATTTTAAAAATTTTGTTTAATTTCATAATGACATGTATCTTGTTGAATTATCTAAGTCAATATTTTGTCTGTTTAATACAGTTAAACATTAAATACAATTAAATGATATTAAACAGACAAAATATTGACTTAGATAATTCAACAAGATACAACACATGTCATTACGAAATTAAACCAAATTTTAAAAATACAAATATTCAAAATTACAGATAAAATATTTTTTATAATTACACATTTAAAAAATACAATTAAACAAGAAGAACATTAGACATTTAAAAAATACAATTAAACAAGAAGAATATTAAACATTTAAAAAAATACAAAACATTTAATTAGATTATTAAACCTTTAAAAAGACAAAACATTCAATTAAAAAATTAAATGTTTAATTAGAAAATTACATCTTAAAGACAATAAAACTTCAAATAGGAATTAAACAGAAAATACAATGAAGCATTTAAAAAGAAAATTAAACATTAAAAGGTGGCAAAACATTCAAAAAGAAAAACCTTAAAGATTTAATCGAAAAATTTAATATTGGGAAAGAAAAAAAAACTTCACACAAGCCGATAAAACGTTTGAAAAAACAAACATTCAAAAGACAAAACATTTCGAAATCAAATCAGACATTAGAAAAGAATAAAAGGTGAGAAAAGAGCAAAACTAAACATTTAAGAAGACTCAGACTAAAGACAAAACATTTGAAAAGACACCAGTTAGACTTAGAAGATCAAATTAAACAGAAGAGACAATAAAACAATCAAAAAGAGCAAAAACAGATAAAGGTCTTATAGCGTTTTCTAGTCTGAAATGAAAACATCAAGTTGTTTCTTCAAACATTTCCTCTTTCTATGTTCTTGGTTTGATTGTGGACAGATTTACTAAGAACTCATTTCAGAAAACTGCTTTCCAGATAAAGTCTACTAGTAGTTGAAGGCATTGATCAAACTAATGTTACCTTCTGATCTCCACAAACTTTACTGTTCAGTGAAGAGAATCAAAGTTTGTTGAGGATTTCTAAAAATCCCACAAGTGAAGGTCTGAGAAGAACTCAGATCGATGGTCTAAATGTGAAATCAAGACTCATGGTCACAAGTTTTAAGGCTTCTGTTAACCAGAAAGTTCAAACTAACAGAGAAGTACTGAGAAACCTTTAAGATTTCAGTCCTCAGACTGTCTAAAGGTTCAAACTAACAGAGAAGTACTGGGAAACTTTTAAAATTTCAGCCCTCAGACTGTCTGAAGGTTCAAACTAACAGAGAACTACTCAGGAACTTGGAAGATATCAGTCCTTGGACTGTCTGAAGGTTCAGACTAACAGAGAACTACTGTGGGACTTCGAAAATTTCAGCCCTCAGACTGTGTGAAAGCTCAGGTCCTGAGGACTCGGGAGGTCTGGAGGCTTGGAAAGTCTTGGAACTGAGGGTTCCACCCTCCAGCACAAAGGCTGAAGTCCAACCTCCTGAGAAAAACGGTCGAGTCAAGACCCAAGTTAAAAAAAAATTCGAAAATGACAAAAAATAGATGATAAATGCACAAAAAAAAGAAGAATTAGTATCTGAGCGTATAGCTCAGGGGGATAAGAAGAGGACTACCAAGTGGAAGATCGCAGGTTCAAGACCCACCACTGGCCTTTTTCTTTCTTTGTCTTTGTCAAGATTTTGATAAAATTCAAGAAGGGTCTGGTCTTGAACCAGCGACCTGCAGCTCCATAGGCAAATCCTTAACTCACTGAGCTACAGATCAGATAAAAAGAAATAAATTCGTCGTCCCTTTGGCATCGTAGTTTCTGAAGTCACCACATGGGTGGAGCCAAGGCGGAGTCTGGGTGGAGTCAGGGCGGAGAGTAGGCGGGGAGGTGGGTGGCGGCCTCCCCCCTCTACTCCCCCACCTCCCACCACCACCCACCACACCTTCCCCCGCCCGACGAGTTCTTCGAGTCTCCACGAGTTCTTCGAGTCTCCACGGGTTTTCCCGAGTTTCTGGAGTTTCCACCAGGTCTGAGGCAGAACAAGTTGTCATGAAGAGATGTTGAAGTCGGCCAGGATGGACTGACTTTTTACAGCGACTAGAAGGAAGACCACTAGAAGAGCAGGTCTTTAACCACCATCCATAAAATCCATGGAGTCGCTCCAGAGAAATGAAGGGAGGTCAACTTTTATCAACCTCCATCCAGATGTTCAACTTGATATCTTTACTTGGAGATTTTTAGCACCACAAATCTTTAGTATCTCACTTCATCATTTATTAGGACTTTAATGGAATCCACCAGCAGATTTACTTTTTGTTGACAAACTTTATTCTTGTCATCATGGGACTGCAGTATTTAAAACTGTTCCTTCTATTTGACCTCATGTTTATTAGTTTTAGTGGAGAAACTTATTTTAGTTGTCGATTAGTCTCTTAAAAACCAAATAATAAATTGGATTAGTCAAGAGGTTTAAATTTCTTACTTTGTCATATTTTAAATATGACAAAAAATATATTAAAATAAAGCATCTTGAGACAATTTAACCTGTAATTGGCGTTATATAAATAAAACTGAATTTAAATTGTATGTATCTTGTAATGGAGTAATTCAGCCGTATATGTTGGAAAACACATTTTCTTTGTCCATTAATCTGTTGATTGTTTTCTGCAGTAATTCGTTTCTTGTTTTGGTTTATAAAATGTCAAACCCAAATATATTCAGTTTACTGTCATAAAAACCAAAAAGATTTACATTCATGATGCAGGAATCAGGCGGTTTTTCATTTTTTATCTTAGTTTAGTCAGAAAGATAGTTGATAATGTGTGAATTGTTGCAGCTTGTGAGCCGTAGAAGGTTTTATTCTTTGGGGCCGAGTGTCAAAAAACATTTAGAAACCAACATCAACAAAACACAACAAAGATTTGAACATCATTAAAGGGAAATCCAACTTTTGCATGACAATGTCTAATTAAAGGACATATATTTCCAACGTAAATGTGTGATATTCATCCTCTGGAGCTTTCTCTTCACATCGTCTTCCACCTGGACTGGTTTGGTCGGGAGCATGTGCAACAAAGATTTGAAGAACTGCACTTTAACATCAATGAATGACACTGAAGTTTAATCTCTACATAAATGAGACTGAGTCTGGATGTGCTGCTCTGTCATTAACTCCTAAGTTTAGGGAAAGTTCAAACAAAAGAGGACAGTTCAGATAAGACTTGAGAATGAGCTTATTTTGAACAAACATCTCAGATTTTCTGAGCTTCAGCACCTCTAGCAAGATATTTTAACAACAAGCAACTCAAGAGATCCAGAAGTTGGAGAGAGTTAGCTTTAGCTGAGCCAAAGAACATGTGGGACGCTAACCTAGCAAACATTTCAGACTTTTCTCTGTGAATTCTGAGAAATAATTTACTATTTAATGACAGAGCTACATATCTTAACTCAGTCTCATTAAAACAGACTCTAAGTCAGTATCATCCATCCATATTAAAGTGCAGTTACCCAAAATGTTTGTTGCATGAGCTCCAACAAAACCTGTCCAGGTAGAAGGCCACTTTGACAAACAGGAAGTGGAAGATTCCAAGCAGATTTATAGAAGGGGGAACCGGACTGTACTAAGTGTGGTCAAGTATAGAGGGGTGTTTTCGGGTTTTTAAGGCTGATAATGATTGAATTATTAGTGAGACATTTGGAGTAGATATTCATTTGCAGTAAATGAAAGTATTTAAAATCTTGGAGTTAAACTTACAAGAAAACTTACAACAGAAAACTTTGTTGATACGTTTTTGTTTTATTTACAGATGTTAAGTTAACCCTTAAACATCCTCGCCAAGAAAAAGGCAATGAAAAAATTATTTCTTTATATTTCTTATCTCTTTGGGGCACTAATAACAACAATCAATGGTTTTTTTTATGAAGAGACCCAGCGATTTTTAAAATATTGACCTCTACCAAACGGTTGAGAAAAATTATTTTACCCTTTTAAATCTTTTTTTTTACATTTCAAATGACAGATTTGTGTTCAGCAACTCCTTAGGCACCATAATATGTCAAAAGTATTACTTTACTTTTGAAAATCACAGCAAACAGAGGCCTCATGTGAGGAGTGATTTTGCTCATGCTAACTTCCTGTGAGCAGACTAACTTGCTCTGCATGCTATTTCAAAACACAGAGACATCTACTGGATTTTTTTTGTATAATGTACCTTAGAGTGGTACCTAATGAGGGGTAGAGATGGCTGAAACAGGTGGACTTAAGTAAAACATATTTTTCATTAAGATTTAGTGTTGAAAAATGATATTTTTCGACATAGTATACTATGGCGTTTTTTTGTGCCAAAATTCATGATGATTTTTTTTCAAAGAAAACCTGTCTGGAGTGTTTTTCATGGCCTACTTTACATTATTTCATCATATGGCATGTTTTTACAACATGTTGAAAAATCGTGGGGTTTTTTTCGACATAGTATACTATAGCATTTTTATCCGCCAAAATTCATGATGACTTTTTTTTCAAAGAAAACCTTTCTGGAGTGTTTTTCACAGCCTGCTTTACATTATTTCATCATATGGCATGTTTTTACAACATGTTGAAAAATCGCGGGGTTTTTTTCGACATAGTATACTATGGCGTTTTTATCCGCCAAAATTGATTTTTTTTTTCAAAGAAAACCTTACCATGGTGTTTTTCGCGGCCTCCTTTACATTATTTCATCATATGGCACGTTTTTACAACATGTTGAAAAATCTCTTTTTTTTTTTTTCGACATAGTATACTGTGGCGTTTCTTTGCGCCAAAATTCATGATGATCTTTTTTTCAAAGAAAACCTTTCTGGAGCGTTTTTCACGGCCTCCTTTACTTTATTTCATCATATGGCACGTTTTTACAACATGATGAAAAATCGAATTTTTTTTTCCTGACATAGTATACTATGGCGTTTTTTTGCGCCAAAATTCATGTTTTTTTTTTTTTCAACAAGAACCTTACCATAGTGTTTTTCACGGCCTCCTTTACATTATTTCATCATATGGCACGTTTTTACATGTTGAAAAATCGCTTTTTTTTCTCGACATAGTATACTATGGCGGTTTTTTTGCGCCAAAATTCATGATGATTTTTTTTTTTTTTCAAACAAAATCTTACCATAGTGTTTTTCACGGCCTCTTTTACATTATTTCAACATATGGCACATTTTTATAGCATGTTGAAAAATCACATTTTTTTTTCGACATAGTATACTATGGCGTTTTTTTTTGCGCCAAAATTCATGATTTTTTTTTTTCAAACAAAAGCTTACCATAGTGTTTTTCACGGCCTCCTTTACATTATTTCATCATATGGTACGTTTTTACAACGTTGAAAAATCGCTTTTTTTTTGACATAGTATACTATGGCGTTTCTTTTCGCCAAAATTCATGATGATCTTTTTTTCAAAGAAAACCTTTCTGGAGTGTTTTTCATGGCCTCCTTTAAATTATTTCATCGTATAGCACGTTTTTACAACATGATGAAAAATCTCATTTTTTTTCGACATAGTATACTATGGCGTTTTTTTGCGCCAAAATTCACGATGATTTTTTTTTTTCAGAGAACCTTACCATAGTGCTTTTCACAGCCTCCTTTACATTATTTCATCATATGGCACATTTTTACAACATGTTGAAAAATCACATTTTTCGACTATGGCGTTTTTTTGCGCCAAAATTCATGATGATTTTTTTTCAAAGAAAACCTTTCTGGAGTGTTTTTCACGGCCTCCTTTACATTATTTCATCATATGGCACGTTTTTACAACATGTTGAAAAATCGCATTTTTTTTTCGACTCAGCTGCATGCCTTCGTCCACCAGGCCTCCGTTGACTCGTCCCGCCTGCCGTCTCTGGAGCTGAAGCTGGATTGGAAACGACCAAAGTACAGTCCAATCACGATGCCAGCTGCCTCAAAAGGCTCCTTCATCTGGCAGGTGGCGCCACTTCTTCTGAGGGGAAGCTGAGCTGGCCCTGCAGAACTTTGGAGATGTATTCCAGTGGTTGGTGGATGTGTGGGGAGATAGAGAGGGACCTTTGAATTGTTCACAAAGGAAAACAGGGAACACATTGGTAGTTTTAGCTTAGGATGCTACTGCGGTGTGTTTTTGGGTTTTAAGAGGTGAACAGGAAGAGTTGTTTTTCGTATTGATTATCTTTTACTTTGTTCCTGGTTGGAATGCCCATCAATGTCAACGTGAAGTTCACTTTTAATTCTGTTTATTTCTTCTTATTTTACTAACACCCATTTGCTTTTAACCCCCTTACATGTTGTGCTGTTGTAAACTTACTCTTTCAAATAAATACTCGTCTAACCATCTGGAAACCAGCGTTTGAACTGTTTTTCTGTTGCTCCTCACCTACTTCAGACAGCCAGGACATAACGTTTTGTGGACTAAAGGCTAAACTATGACATTTTCAGAGCGACATGCTATACTCTGACGTTTTCTGGATGACATGCTATACTATGACATTTTTAGAGCGACATGCTATACTATGACGTTTTTAGAGCGACATGCTATACTATGACGTTCTTAGAGCGACATGCTATACTATGACGTTTTTAGAGCGACATGCTATACTATGACGTTCTTAGAGCGACATGCTATACTATGACGTTTTTAGAGCGACATGCTATACTATGACTTTCTTAGAGCGACATGCTATCCTATGACATTTTTAGAGCGACATGCTATACTATGACGATTTTTGAGCGACATGCTATACTATGAGGTTTTTTGAGCGACATGCTATACTATGATGTTTGTTGGACCAAAGGCTATACTCTGATGTTTTTAGAGCAACATGCTATACTATGACAATTTTAGAGCAACATGCTATACTCTGATGTTTGTAGAGCGACATGCTATACTATGACGTTTCTAGCGCAACATGCTATACTATGATGTTTTTAAAGCGACATGCTATACTATGACGATTTTTGAGCGACATGCTAGATTATGACGTTTTTTGAGCGACATGCTGTACTATGAGGTTTTTTGAGCGACATGCTATACTATGACGTTTTTAGAGCGACATGCTACACTATGACGATTTTTGAGCGACATGCTATACTATGACGTTTTTAGACCAAAGGCTATACTCTGACGTTTTTTGGACGACATGCTATACTATGATGTTCTTTGGATGACATGCTATACTATGACGTTTTATGGACCAAACGGTATACTATGACATTTTTAAGAGCGACATGCTATAGTATGACGCTTTTGGAGCGACATGCTATGCTATGACGTTTCAAGAGCGACATGCTATACGATGACGTTTTTTCGACGACATGCTATACTATGACGTTTTTTGGGTGACATGCTATACTACGACGTTATTCGAGCGACATGCTATACTATGACGTTTTTAGAGTGACATGCTATACTATGACGTTTTTTGGGCGACATGCTATACTATGATGTTTTTAGAGCAACATGCTATACTCTGACGTTTTTAGAGCAACATGCTATGCTATGACGTTTTTAGAGCAACATCCTATACTATGACGTTTTTAGAGCGACATGCTATAGTATGACGTTTTTAGAGCAACATCCTATACTATGACGTTTTTAGAGCAACATGCTATACGATGACGTTTTTTGGATGACATGCTATACTGTGATGTTTTTTGGGTGACATGCTATACTATGACGTTTTTAGAGCGACATGCTGTACACTGACGTTTTAAGAGCGACATGCTCTACTATGATGTTTTAAGAGCGACATGCCACACTATGACGTTTTTAGAGCAACATGCTATACTATGATGTTTTTAGAGCGACATGCTACACGTTGACGTTTTTTGAGCGACATGCTATACTATGACGTTTTCTGGGCGACATGCTATACTATGACGTTTTTAGAGCGACATGCTATACAATGACGTTTTTAGAGCCACATGTTATACTATGACGTTTTTAGACCAAAGGCTATACTATGACGTTTTTAGAGTGACATGCTATACTATGATATTTTGTTGATCGACATGCTATACTATGACTTTTGTTGGACCAAAAGCTATACTATGACGTTTTTAAAGCGACATGCTATACTATGACGTTTTTAGACCAAAGGCTATACTATGACGTTTTTAGAGTGACATGCTATACTATGATATTTTGTGGAATGACATGCTATACTATGACGTTTTTAGAGCGACATGGTAAACTATGACATTTTTAGAGCGACATGCTATACTATGACGTTTTTTGGACGACATGCTGTACTGTAACAATTTTAAAGAGACAAGCTATACTATGATGTTGTTTGGACAATATGCTATACTATGATGGTTTTTTGGACGACATGCTATGCTGTGATGTTTTTTGGACCAAAGGCTATACAAAGTCATTTTTAGAGCGACATGGTATACAATGACATTTTTTGAGCGACATGCTATACAATGACGTTTTTAGAGCGACATGTTATGCTATGACGTTTTTAGACCAAAGGCTATACTATGAGGTTTTTAGAGTGACATGCTATACTATAATATTTTGTTGAACGACATGCTATACTATGACTTTTGTTGGACCAAAAGCTATACTATGACATTTTTAAAGCGACATGCTATACTATGACGTTTTTTTACTATGGCATTACACACAGAGTGCTTTGGTTACATGTTGATTTATAATCTAGATTTTTTTCTGTTTTGTTTTTTGACGGGATTACCACAGACCTGACCGTGAACACCGCTGACACCCACCCGAGGGAGACGCTGCCTAAGATCTCAAGGCTGCTTGGTCGTGGTCTTTCTGGTCCTGCTCCAGAACGCCTTCATCAACTACGTTTTCTTTTGAAGAGGCCCTCAGATGCTGCAATCTCTGACCTTAAGGAGGAACTGCTGCTTTCACTCTGTAACGAGACCGATCAAAACAGAACTACAGACAGTTAAATCTGAGCTGTCGGTCAGTATTTCAAACATCAAGTCCGACCCGGCTGCCCTAAAGCACGCTGTGGGTGAAACGGAAACTTCACTCTCCACATCACTGACGACATCGTCACACTCCAAAGCAGAACACCTGTCTGCTGAACTTTTAAAAGTGGACTATAAATGTGAAGAATGTGAGCAGCAGCAGACTGTGAGCAGTGGAACAGATGTGATCAGAGAGAAGTCATTTTCTGTTTTCTTTTCTTTCTGGTTGACTTGATGCTGTCAGATGCAGATGTTGGAGCTGATTCTGATCTTTCAGGATAAAAAGCTGCTTTTCCTTCACAGACTTTTCAGGAAATTATTCTCTCAGGTTTTCTCTGCTATTTCTATTTTTATTATCTGTGATTATTTTATTATTTCTTTATTGTAAAAATAAAGTTTGAGGTATAAAGACTCATTTAGTTATTTTAATCCTGAAATCTTTGATGTAGCAGAACTAAACTTCCATTTTCCTTCTTGTACTTCTGATACTAGAACTAAACGTATCTTCAACATGGACCATCTGCTTTTAATGAATCAGCAGCAACATCACAACAACAAATGAGACAATTTTCAAAAAATTAATGAAACTGATGTCATTTAAAACTATCAGAGTCTGTTTTAGTGTCAAATTAAAGCTGATTACTGACAACTAGAACATTAACGTTACTGTTTAATCACATTTAAGTTTCCTGAACGTTACATTAATGTCAACCAGCCACAGTTTTATGAACTTAATGACCCACATTACAGGAACACAACACACTTCAGCTGTTTACATGAAACTCAACACATTACCTTGATGCTACGTTAGCTTTAATCAGGCTGAGCAGCTAGCTCGGTTAGCATCGCTAACATTACAGCTAATATTTACTATGCTAACTTTCTTCTCTGGTCAACACACACTGAAACAAACCCCACCAACATCTGGAGTGCATGGCACACATTATATCTGACACTAAAGCTGCATATAAAGTGCATTAAAAGCGGCACCGATACGAAAATAAACATTTACTTACCAAACTATTAGAGTCCTTTCAGTGTCTGCTGGTAGAATCAGCCGAAGGTAGAAAACTGGTTAAAACAAGCCAACGGGCAGGAAAACTGTCTGTGGAAAATGTTCTGCTGCTCCACCGATAAATCAACCAACAGTTATTATACCAGAATTAATCCAAACGAGGAGAGTAGAGTCTCTGCTGCTTCCTCCATAGGACCTGTCAATCAAGTAGTCCCGCCCCCTGGCTTCGCAAAACTTTAACGCTCTATAAAAAAATCAATATTGATTTATTTTAAGATCGGCCACCTGATCTCTCATTTTGACCATGAAAACTCACGAAAAAAAAAATTATGTACAGTCTATGCACCGTACTCTGTTTGGCTCCAAACTTGCTGATGACCACTTCCGGTCTCAGAAAATGAAAAAACGGACCTTTTTTCGTTTCTGTCTCTTACTGATTTACTTTCTTGTTATTCTAAATATAAAACGAAAATCAAAGCATTTAAAAAAAATCGTATATCCCTTTTTGATCATGAAAAGAAAAAAACGCCTTGTATTTAAATTTAAATTTTTGTATTTTAAAACCAAAATCAAATAACCACTCGTTTTTTGTTTTTCAATACCCGTTTCAGAACGGAAAATTCAATTGCCAGATCCGTACACGGACCTAGACGCACCACTAACATACTATTAGTATGTGAAGTTGCTGTGGTCAGACATTTAGCAGACATGGAGCAAAATGATCACTCATTTTGAAATATGTTTCCTCATTTTTGGTCTCCACCGATTCCTGATTAGTGTATGTAGTTCTCTGACTGCGAAATGCTTCATAATGTTCACAAGCTATTATTTTTCAAGCTTTCTTAGAATAAATTCTGCACCTGCATACTGGGTTTATGAGAATGACCTGACTGAACCAAAACACTAAAGTCATTGGCTATAAAATAAATAAATAGATAAAAACATGAGCTGAAAGACACTAAAAGGTTCTGCAGTGAATAGGCCAAATTTTAGAGTGGTAATTAACTGTGGGTTCATCAATACGAGCTACTCTTTCCACATAAAAGATGATCAATGGATCGCCTGGGTATTTTAAATATTTAATAGTGATGCTTTAAACATTTACTGGGGTTGCTGGTCAGGTGATTGCACGTTGAAGCAATTATTGTCATCCTTTCAGAAAATATTTTTGGTTAGTCTAAAGATGGAATAAAGACACTGATGTTTCTAAACAGGAAGGACTTAAACTAATTTGGGAACAGGTTTACTGTTCAGGTTGACTTGTTGAAAGTGAATTAAGAGGCTGAGGTTTGTGTCTCCGGGTGGATCTTAATGGATGTCACTCAATTGTCACTCATTGTGCTTTCTGGATGAAGACCAACATTATTGCAGACACACTTAGAATGAACCAGCTAGAATAACACAATGATAACGTTCACTGTTTCCTTGTTTGATTAAACTGTATGAGTCAGAAAATGTATCAGAACTCGTACATTTCTATTCAACAGTTAGAGCACTGAGGTTGACCAACCAGATGCACCATCTGGACACAAAAAGAGCTTTGCAGTTTCTGGTTTCTGTGGAACAGCTAAGACACTTCGGGATTTTTAAAGTCAGTACTGAAGACTCTTTAGCATTTCATCCAAGTAGAGCTTTAGTCGCTGACTTCATCTTTTATTGTGTTGTATCTTTGCATTGTCTTCACTTTAATTGTGTTTTTTATACTTGTGGTTATTGTGTTTATGTCTCATGGGTTGCTGTTTAAAATTGTGCAGCACTTTGGTCCAACTCCTGTTGTTTTAAATCATCCAATTTTTAGAACAGTTCCTGCTCGACCTTCTCTGATTCCCCTGAAGATGTTTTAGCATTCATCATGTCATTAATAATGGATGAGTAGAGCAAATATTCTCTGATTATGGTTGAGTTGAAATATGAAAAAAGTCCTGAAAAGTCCCATCTTTGAGCTCATATAAACCAGTAAATTGATAAATAGAAGTCAACTAGTGATATTTTCTGAACCATATGTAGTCGCATGACACAACAGTTAGTTACATTTAGAGAGTCATTTTGAAACTCTAAAAGTCTGTTCTACTTGGATAAAACTATCTAGCAGTATTTTTGTTTTTGTGGTATGACTTGTCATACCTGCTCGATTAGTTATGAAAGTTAAATGAAAATAATTGTTTAAAATGTGATTTTTGTGACAAAACATTTCTCACAGTTATTGTTAAAACTGTTCCAAATGATCCATTAAAACAGATTAAAACATCTTCTCTTGCTTTACTCTCCATTGGAAATATACTTGGTCTTTGAGAATAATATTAAAAGCTGGACTCTGCAGAAAGTTGTAGTGTGAGTACATGTATGTTTATAGTAACCGCTGAAGAGTTTACCTTCAAAATGTCTTCTGATAAGTTTATGAATTCAATAAGTATAATAGGCAATAGTTCAGTCTCTTTCTTCAACCTACAAAGTGGGTCTGAAAATAAAAGATATGCCCATATTTTTAAAAATGCAATTTTTTGGAGTTATATTTGGAGAACCATTTTAAAACTCCAACATTCTGTTCTACTTTGATTTGGCTATCTAGCAATATTTTTTTCTTTGTGATAAAGCTTGTCATATCAATCAGTTACAAAACAGAATTTTATGCTTTGTTTTGTATTATTGTGACACACAACTAGAAATGGTTCAGAAAATATCACTAGTTGACTTCAGCATTATCAACGTTTTTGTTAACGTGTGCTCAAAGATGAGACTTTTCATGACGACTTTCAACTTACCCATAATCAGAAAATATTTGATCTACTTGTAAAATATTGGAGATTCTGAATCAATAACATGATGGGCTATAACTCTCTCAGAAAGTATTACAGTATTACACATATTAAGCAAAAAAAAAAATCATGGATCTCATTTTAAATACACATAGTTTACGATTTAAAAAAAAGTGTCAAGCAAATGTGAGATGGAATAACCCAAATGTGCTTTGTAAATACATTTAACTCGATTTGACTTCGCTGTGTGTGTTTTTACAGTGTACTTTCACCCCTTGATTTTTTTCTTACTTGTAGATAATTTTTCACTCATTCCTTCACGGATATCCCTTCCTTCTGAAGACATAGAGGGTCTCATGTGACCTGAGGGGATTTCCTGATGCAGTTTTTCTTTTGCTGAAGAGAAGAAAAAAATCTTTTTCCACCCAAAGTGTCCTACACATGGTATCACAAAGATACTCTTACTTCTATTACTGCCCTCAGAATCTGCTCTCTGACGCTTTGATTAGGTGAAAAAACCAGAGAGAGAGACGCTGACAAACAAAAAGCAGTGAAAAGAAATTAACGCCTCACATTCTTGCATAATTTACAAGGAGGCCATCTCATGATCATAATCAGGATCTGGAACTACATGATTTAATTTCCTCTCAGCAGTCAAGGAGATGTCATTTGATAAATTACCCATCAATACCAGACAGTAGGGGATGCTGTGCAGAGAGTGCATGTGAATGTGCGTTTGGAAATGTGTGTGTGAATGTGCACGCTACATGGACATGCTGCCACAGTGACTCACAAGGATTTCTGTCTGTTCGTGTGTGTGTGTGTGTGTGTGTGTGTGTGTGTGTGTGTGTGTGTGTGTGTGTGTGTGTGTGTGTGTGTGTGTGCATGCTTCGAGCTCAGAATAACCTCACATTAGCAGCCCATTATTTCAATAAACCTCCTCTTGCATCCAGTTGACAGATCATCTGCCTAGAAAAGCAGATATTGTGGCCCCTTTAATCAGTCAGCCCCCTCCGAGCCTCCGTAGTCTCTTGTGCAGTATTTAAATTCCTCATTTACTCTGTTGCAGGCGGGATGTGCCTGTCCCCCATTGTTCGCTCTGAATAAACTGGGGAGCTGATCGTGTTAAGTGCAGCCATGATTGATGGCTGCTGATGAAATCTAATATACTCGCCCCATGCCATCGTTTAGCAGAAATAGGATTAGAAAGAAAGACTCCAACACAAGCTGATAAAAGGTGGAAATGTACTTAATACACTTAATGCTTTTCTGCATTTTTAAAATGGAAGAGTGTTTTTTTTTCTTCTTTTGGCTGTGGTCGAGCAACTGTGGGACTCTGGGACATTAACTGTTGAGTGATTGCTGTGGGCTGCTGTGTGATGAAAGTGAGTTAGTGAAACGAGGTAAGAGTGTGTGTTTGAGGTCACACTGCACAGCTTATACATTTAAAACCCATAAAGTGGAGTGACTGTCATCAGCACGGCCTCTGTGTCACACTAATTATCAGCACAACTGTTATAATCGTCTCCTTGCTTTGGTGAAAAGGTCGGCAGCTGATGGCAGAAAATGTCATATCTGCCTTTTCACAATCATATTCAGGTTGTACACACTGCATTGGCAAATGGCACGAGAAAGTGAGTCTCACTGCATTAATTAACCTGTAAAAGACAGAGTTGTGGAGGATTGTGAGGATTTTAGTGACCCCTTGTGGGATGTGAGCTTCAGTTCACGATGGAGTGACTGATGGTAGGCTGAAAAAGGGACAAAATGCTGTATGTAACGTGTAAGGGTGGAGTAGTAATGATGTTCCACTGGTAATATGAGCAATTTTAGCTAAAGGCTGCATAGACATGTTGCTATTTAGACAGACAAATGGGGCAAACCACACACACACACACACACACACACTAGAGCCCACTTGAACCAGTCATACGTCTCAGCGATACCCTGTCACCCTCTCTCTCCTCTCATTCCTCCTCTGCTCTGTGTTATACCCTCTTCACAGCTACATTAGCACTTGATTTGGGTGTAATGGATTCTCCCTCCTCCCCTCTCCCGTCGGTTCCCATTGGCTGTGGCTGGCCTCCAGCCCGGCCCACCTGCTCCACAGCGCTCTCCTTAATGTGACTGGCCGAGGATGATGGATCACCCCCTGTCACTTCCACCTCCTCCTCCAATCAACAACCAGCCATGGAAATTGATTGTTCTAATTTGCTCTCATTATTATTATGATATTAAGCACAATATACAGACACAGCTCACTGTCAGATATGGGCAACGCCGTCATTAGTTACAGGGGCTGGAGAATACGCCTCAGTGGGGTTTTCTCCCACAGACGCCAAGATGTAAAGGAATCAGTGAGCGCTGGAGATACACACTGCTTTTTCTTAATAAGATTTGCCGTGCAGCCCCTCACTGAGGTGATGTAGCATCTAATTAAGTTCAATTCAGTGCATCTGGGAAAGAGAGGAAAAAAAGGAGATATGATTAAGTTCCTCCTTGTCAGATGCTGCGTGTTCACGTGCAGCTGCCGGATCGGAGGAAATGGAAGGTGCCAGTGTGAGAAAACACTCATCTTTACATCTGCAATGACTGCAAATTCTGCAAATGTACAGTTA
This sequence comes from Amphiprion ocellaris, assembly GCF_022539595.1. Lineage (NCBI taxonomy): Eukaryota > Metazoa > Chordata > Actinopteri > Pomacentridae > Amphiprion > Amphiprion ocellaris. The sequence continues at coordinate 28,889,992 of NC_072769.1, read as the reverse complement.
TTAAATGTTGCTTGGAACATGCAATTAAGATGCACATTTACAGAGCGAATGGGGCTGAATAACAATGAGAGGAACCATCCCACTCAGGCTTGTGGTGTTTGCATGCTTACTTCTTTCAGAAAATACAAATATTGTATCATAGTACTGTCAAAAGGTCCTAAGTATAAAGGTGGATTTGCAAATGACTTTTCTTATTCTTCATCTCTTATAACACCTTTTGTCTTCATCATCATGCCTGAAGTAGAACAACCAAAGGTCAGCAATATTATCATTCTGAGTGCTTTAGGCCTTCTCCCCCCTCTGCTGTATTCACAAGCCTGATTTGAGATGGTACAAATGAGACTCCAAAAGGCCAAAGCAAATACCACAGAAATCTGCTGATCGTGATATTACCACAGCAGCCCCTCCAGCTGTATACGACTCCTATGTTCCACGGACCAAAGTGTATCCCCGGCCATGCTGTTATCAGCCCAGAGTATATTGGATAGTGCTTACATTAACACACAGTGTCTAACAAACCGCTTACGCTCTTTTAATTGGATTACAAGGAGTGCTGCATTCCCATTGGTGAGATTAGGAGGGTCCGGGCACGGCGCCGACTCCCCCTCCTCTGCGTGAGTGAGGGATCTGATTCGCCGTCGTCCCTAACGACCCGCAGATGCCAGATGTTTGATTGGTGGAGTGGCGCTGGCAAGGGTGTTTATTGGTCCATGACAGTGTAATAAGGGGGGATGCCAAGTCGCCTGTCAGGGTGTTAAAGTGTCTACTCTGATCTAGAAGTGATTAATGAGGCTATTTATTTATTTACTGGCCTTAAATACAGTTTGTGGAGATACTTTTCTCTAAGTAGATTTAAAGGTCAGTCTTGAAATATAGGATCCAAGCATCCACTGGTTCTCATTTGTCTTTAAAAAATGCTAACAAGAGGTGCTGTAGGGGAGTAATGCAGTGAATATAAACAGTCTTATAGTCCAAAGCAAAATCGTTTTCTCTGACACCGGTGTCCTGTTCTCTATGCTCAATTTTTGCAACTTTGAAAGAGTTGACATCCTACAGTTAAAACTTGTACATATTTCAGCTGTTTCCAGCATTCTGATTCTGTAAAATTACATTTCATCACCTTTAGGCCAACAAAATTAAGTAGTTCATTGCAAATTCTATATTGTTTTCCACCAAAACACTTAATTCAACACACCTGTAGTGTTTTATGTGCCCTAAGATTCTTTCATCTTCTTCTGGTTTTGTAAATTTGTTAATTTGTCAATCCTTGGTCTGAAATGGAAATCACTTTGGGTCAAAATTAGCCATTTTCATCTATTTCAACATAAAAGTGATGTGACTTGACTGTGTAATCAGGTATGACATATAGTGACAACTGTCACTGTTATTTTAGAATTAAAAATTTAGAATTAAGATGTTAAGCGTTTCAGAACACGCAGAAAAGATAATTTATCCCTATATTCTTTTTAGTGTAACTATGACTATTACGATTATTAATAACATCAATAATAAAACAATCAATAATAAGATTTTTTTTCTTTTATTTTCCCTTTTAAATTGTATAATTAAATTTAAAATAAATATTTGTAACTTTATCTCAATCTGAACTTCCTATTTTATGTATATGAGAAAATATGAACATTTAGATTTATAATGTGTATATTATATGAGGTATGCAGGAGTATTGCGTGGACAAATATATTAATTTCGTTTGCCAAAAATTCGTTCCCCGGCAAAGAAATCTACAGCGTGTTATCTTATATTTAGGGTCAATTAAACCCTGGAGAGGACTAATCTCATGGTTGTTTATTTAAATTAACTCCATCCAAAAAAGAATTCAAATGGAAAAATATTGTTGTGTACAAGTTAGTGACACACAAATTTTCAAAATTACAGTTATAAGAAAAAATATAAACTAAAATTGGAGAAAATCAAATTAATACAACTGGGAGAAGACGAGAGGTATCAAAGTGATGAAACAGAATATAAAGATTAAACAGCTAACTGTGATTCATGACTTTGGTGTTTCTAAAATCAGTTTTATGGTAGTATTTGAGAAGGTGCTGAGGGATGAGAGTCTCAGATTCAAGAAGGAAATTTCATTTTGGTATTCATTGGTAGGTGTGAACTACCACCTACCAAAATGATGCCTAAATATTGTGTTCATTTGAAGTCAGAGGTCTCAAAATGTGAGCAAATAAATCTCATTATCAACATAAACCAAGAATAAGTGTATGTTTTCTTGTAGTTTGTGTAAACAGACAGTTTAAAGTTACATTAAATATAGACTTAGACTGTAAAAGTGAATCAAAACTGCATGACAGCATTGTTTCACATTAACTTTCATAAGTGCACAATGAGTTTGTGTGTGAGAGACAAGATGCACCTTGTGACCTTCCCCACTCTGACCTCCGCTCTCTGACCTCCGCTGTAAATCTTGTGGTTTTCAGCCTTTTCTTCACACTGTGACCGAACCTCTGACCACTAACTTATGTGGAGTCCTCGGCACAAGCTGCTGAAAACCTGGCAGCTGCTGGCCTCCTGTGAAGGAGGACCCTCTCCATCATGGCGGTGACACCTTAACTGTCCGACTCTCGCTCAGTGAGGAAGGCCCCCTGCCACCACACACTGAACCACACACACACACACACACTTACTCTTGCAGTTGTAAAAGGACAAACACAATGACACAAACTGTGGCCAGTCACTTTCTTTTCTCACACAGGTGCAAATGTAAATGTGAGTACACACATAGTCACACAATCATTCTCACAAACTGTCTTTGAATCCCGGTTCCCACACCACACACTCGCTCCACAACAGAAACAATCCTCCTTTTGACTCCCTCTTTCACACACACGCACATGAATACACACATTGGAGCTCGACTATTATGCCTTAATGTACTCTGGCCTGTCCCTGCAGGTGACCTGACCCTTACTGTCCTGTCTGTCAGGGAGAGAGCAGCCAATTCAGCCAGATGGCAGCAGAGTCGAAAGGCTCTGAACAACAGGCCGAGTTAATATGTAGCTTTAACCATTGTCTCCTCTGCCTGACAATGGAGCGAGCCGGGAGGGAGGAGCGCTCGCTCAAGCTGCGGGTAAAGATGGACTCGGTGTGTATTCTTGGAGGAGTTCATAAAAACGGAGCTAAAACCCACTTGATTCATCACTGTCTCATTTGGGCAGGAAAGCAAATGGACAGAAAGGGGGAGATACACTGCGTTGGTATTTTATCATGGACTCAGCGGTTAAAAGTGCAAAACACCTCAGTTTATTCGCTTCCATGTAAGCTATTAAACCGATTTGTCAAAACATAAGAAGAAGTTTGCTGTTCAGTGATGATTGTCATACAATGTATTACAATCAGTGCTCTAATTATGCTTCCAGTGTCGAATTAAATACAGAAACAGGGATCAAAGTGCTTTCTTTCTTCAATAACCGCTGCAACAACGCCTACTAACATCCCCATTGTCAGCCTCTGTTCCTTGGCACTATCACTTTCCTAAAGATGAGGGTAATTTTCTATGCAAATGTGCCGCCATCATTGTCCCCGCCTCGTTAATCTGGGCCTGGGCTCCTTTGACAAACCCCTCTCTGATTGATGAGGCCCTGACAGCTCCAATGTGTGCGTGCATTTTCACAGATTGACATCATCATTAAGGAGCGAGAGCAGGGCCTGAATCACTGCAGATTTACTCACCACCACCACCACCCCCTCCCATTCCCCTTCCTCCGCACCTCACCATAGCACGCAATGTACAAGAGTTTAATGCTTGGAAAACACACACACACACACACACACACAAAGAGCATCGCACCATCCGTCTAACAGCTGAGGTTTCCCTTCTGTACCCACAGAGCCAGGGCAGGCGGCGGCAGAATGCAAAGCTCTCGCTCATTGGCCGCCCGAATCTGTCATGTTGAAGTTAATTGGTGTAGGCTTTAAGCAAATTTCCAGCAGCACCCCCAGTCACTGCGCCACTTGATGGGTGAGCCACTGTCATATGGCACCTATTGATTCACCCAGGGGATGAGATGATTCCCATAAAGCTCGCTATGTCAGTGTCACCCTCTCAGAGAGCGGCCGATAGCCTCCTTCCACACCCCACCCCAACCCCACCTCCTCCTGTCTGTTGGTGTAGATCTGAGACAAGAGTATTTTAAATCACGCTTTATTCATATTCATTCAGTCTGGAGGGGATCCGCAGACTGGATTTTTAGTGTTTCAATCGGCTAAAGTGCATTTTGGAGTTCATTTGAAAATGGAAAAATCGTTACCTAATCCTATTGCTTTGGCCCCGAGCTACAACATAAGAAACATAGCGTGTGCTGGCAGAGCAGAAAAAAAAAAAAAAGAAAAAAGATAAGAGACACAAACCCTGACTGAGTGGAGGCAGCTGCAGATGAGCAAATAAAGCATTCAATATTTATGACTGAAATTAAAACCAGATAAAGATGTCACATATTACCGCGTCCCCGCCCTCCTCTCCTCCCTCTCAGGCCTCTGGCCCCGACTCTGGTGCTCACAGCTCTCGACTCTCTCTCAGTGCGACTGAAAAGAGAAGCATTATTCCTTCTCAGCCCAATGTCTTCAAAGACAGTAATGAATGCAATGCAGTGACCCAGAAAATGGACTTTAGAGAAGGAGAGGGAGAAAAAAAAAAGCAATCTTGCGTTTGTGGCGGAGTATTATCACTTTACTCCCCTCCCCTTGTCCTCTCCCCCTCCCAGCCGGCTGTGTGCACTTATATATAAATACATATATATGTGTGTGTGTGTGTGTGTGTGTGTGTGTGTGCACCTGCCATTATGTGTGTCTCTGAGGGCCTGTGTTGCCTGAGTGCGTCCATGTGAATTTTGTGTGAGTGTGCACATCTCAGAGTTGTGTGCGCATGCATAAATGTGTGTTTGGGCGTGTGTGAAGCCGAGGTCTCAATCAAGAGGGAATGGGCGCGGGCTGACAGGCAGGCCCATTGTGGGGTTAATTAAACACTTCAGGTTTAACACCCCGTCTCTGTCGTTAACCCAAACACTGGCTCATCACTCATTCCCGCCACACTTCAGTTAGAGAGCAGGGGGGGAGACAGGAAGGGAGGGGGGACACAATGGAGATGTCACAGCGGGTGAGGAGGGGGCAGAGTAGTGGTGGTGGTTGCATGACGTGAGGGTATCAGATGTGGTGAAAGTTTGCATGTTTTGCTTAAAATAATGGCCCTCAGCAGGATTTGGCATCAACTCTTGAACTGAACACCATTATTCCAAAAATATTTCCATTGTTTCTTGGTGTTTGCATGACGTGAGGTTATCAGAGATGATGACAGTTTGCATGCTTTGCTTAAAATACTGCAATGAATAATGTATATTTGACCAAACTGTAATCCAGCCTGCAGGATAAATGCGGCTTTAAGTGTCTCTGTGGGGTTAAAACGGCCTTCAGCATTAATTGACAACAACTCTTAAACTATAAACCATACTTTCAAAAATATTCCCCTTATTTGTTGCTTCTTTTTTTTGGTGTTTGCATGACGTGAGGGTATCAGAGATGGTGGAGGTGGTGAAAGTTTGCATGTTTTGCATAGAATAATGCAATATAACAGGCATAGAATGCAACCCAACCTGCAGGATAAATATTGCCCAAAGTGTCTTTGTGGGGTTAAAACAGGCCTTCAGCACTTTTTGGCATCAACTCTTGAAGAGAGCAGCGTCTTTCTAAAAGATATTTGGTATTTTTATAGTGGTGGTGGATAGAACATGCACATTGTCCATCCATTATCTTCCATAAATGTTCAATTAAGTCGAAATCTGGTGTCAGCGATACCATTCAACCCATTTGGAAAACCCTTGTGTGAAACACCTTCAGCCTTAAGACATACATGTTTTCAAAGGCTTTTGGCTGCTTTTGACGGTTTTAGTATCTCAGATTTGTTTCTTTTTTTCCCCAGAAATGTATATTTCAAGCTGCTGCCCTGTTTTGCCTGATTTAGTATTTTATTCTACTTTACTTTGTTTTCAATTATAATTTTACTAGTTTTATCCTGTCTTGATGATCTGTAATGTGTAATTTTGTTGTTTCTTGTCTGAGAACATGTACAGCACTTGGTCAACTCAGGTTGTTTAAAAGTGTTGTAGAAATAAATTTGATTTGAACTTCAAAGGCCCTAAAAGTCTGTTACTGAATCAGTTTCTTATAATAAGCAATTGAGTCTTATGTAGAATAATATATTTTAAAAAATCTGGCACCAGCATTGATTATTTCACATGTGGAGCATTTGTATTTGTTCTAAGTTTACATGAAGAAAATTGATGATTTCGAGATGCCAATTTGTACAGATCTTTATTTCAAGTGCAGAATTTAAATCTTTAGGAAATGTGATCACAGTTGTGAGGTTGGTATGTTGAGTATTTGATAAGGTTTGTTGCATTTCAAAACCAGAAGTATTACAGAAATAAGCAAGTTTTAGTATATGTAACATGTAATTATGGACTTTTTTTACTGTAATTTTTCTTTTGGTTGTGTCTGATGTTGCTTTACATAAAAATCCAAACTTGAAAGGTCCATAAAGCCAGGAGGAAGGATCACTTGCTGAATCTATGTTCTTTTCTACAGATAAAAAGAGCAATGATGTTGTATTTGTGACATTGATTAAAATTACAAGTTAAAATGCCCATGAAACTGTTCTAAGCTAAAAATATTTTTTTCTCCTTTTCTGAATTTCATCCCACTATTGTTTAAACTTGGAATACATTGAAGTATAATCTAGGTAATTAAGAAAATATAAGATGTCAGGACACAGATGAGAAACATAACAATAGCAATAAAAATGTACATGCCGAAGTTAGTAAAATAATAAAAAAAAAAAAATTAGGACATATATTTTTTTAAACAAATCAATCAACTAAAACAATTACTTCCTGTAAGAAAGAAAATCAGTGCACTAATCACTTCTTGGCTTCTTTTATTGCAGTTCACTGATTTCAACACAAGCGCTGGTGACTCTGGTCACCGGTGAAGGAAACCACTTCCGGCTGCAGTGTAATGGATCCATACACCACTAGATAGCAGTAGTTTACACCACTGAACAACTTAACCAGTCCAGCCAGTTACTGCAGAGCGACTGATGGAGCCACTGAATCAATGAATGAGTGAATAAATGAGAGGATGGATAAGGGAGGGGATTTAGCTTATTCAACTACGTCATCAGTTACTTTTAAATAAATGACAAATTAATGAGGCAGAATTAGGTTTAGGTAATTTGATGCATTATTGTGGCTGTGTGTATGCAGCAAATATAAAAGTGCACAAACTTTAACTGTCTAATGATATGAGAGGCTTAATCAGGATAATAGATTACAGATTATTAAATTTGCTCACAAAATTGTCATTAGCAGTGTTGAATAACACAGCTAATGACAACACAAAATAACACAAAATAAAGCAATAAAAAGGTAGATGAAGGAGCAATTTTTACTAAAACATCTTTTATAAAGTAACTAGTGGCTTCGTTGGTGGTAATGGGTAATTTGCTAATGCTATGTAGATAGGTTAATAATAAAATTAATTATGGGTGGCTATGTTATGAAAAATGTCACCTCTTTCTATTAACTGTAAGGATGTAAATGTTTGTATTAAAATAATAATAATAAAAAAAAATCTGAATTTCCACACATGCAGCTTAAAACATAAATGAATGAATAAATACTGGTCCAGATTGCTGAGAGAATTTTCCAAACTAAGTGGTCAAACTGTAACCTGCAAAATGTAGTTTTCACAACCTGGCAACTCAAAAACTGAAGGCACCTTATTGCTGGCTAATCTTAAGACTGCTCTATACAACAGTTAATTTAAATACAATATGCCTATTTGTTATCATGTAAGTAACTATTAGAAAATGTATCAAATATTATGAAATAAAAAAATATTTAAACCATCTAAGTAATCAATCCAACATCATTCGTGTTAGCAAAGAAACATAAGCTGCTTGCTACTTTGTACACAAGTATAAGACGTTATTTGAAAAGCTTAAAGGTTGTTCTTCCAGCCAAGTAGTAATAAAGTAAATGAGGGCTTTGAACAAGTAAAATTAATCAACTGAGCCACATTTCGATGTTGTTTTGATGCACTTTTTCTTGCCAAATTAAAATTTGCCCTTGTTGAACATATTGAATAATCAGTCCAACATAATTTGTGCTAGCAAAGAAACACAAGCTGCTAGCTTCTTTGTCCACACATTTAAGACATATTCTTTTAAAGGCTTACAGGTTGTTCTTCCAGCTAAGTGGTAATAAAGTAAACTGAGGGCTTTGAACAAGAAAAATTAATCAACTGAGCCACATTTCAATGTTGTTTTGATGCACTTTTTTCTTGCATAATTAAAATTAGCCAGGCAGATGTTAGCTAAAACAGGTTTATATGTCTGACTCTGGTGTTCCCAGGGATTCGTTAATGATAGCACAGTTTTTTTTGTTGTTGCCATGTTGTCGTGTGTGTCTATGTTGTCGTGGAGGTTCGGTGAGACCGAGCCCACGCCCGTGATGCAGTCTTTCCATTAGCCATTAGCCCATTAGCCCGTTAGCGCTCAGGCTGTTGGAACAGCTTGAATGTGTGATGCTAATGCTTCAGGGATCCAACCCAAACTGGAGCTTTGGCAAAAGGCCAAACAGGAGGATAATGCAACAACTTCATGTACCTTTCCTTCCTCCCTTTCTCTCTCTCTCTTTCATATTATCACCTCACACTCTTTCCTTGTTGTTTTGTCTTGTTTGTCTGCTGCGAATCCCTATAAAGATGTGGGTGCTTTAGCATCTTTAAGCTACACTTTTCATTGGAGGAGCAGCTCTGCTTCATCCTGGTGCCATATGTTAGTAAACAAGACTAATGAGCATGTCTATCCAAATGTGGTGGAGACATTTTTCTCCTTCAATTCACTCACCCATTGCCCACTGCAGTTTATCCCCGGTTTGTTTTCCAAGCATTTCTCATAAAAGTGATTTATCAAAAACACTTAATACCGAACTGCCGATGTTTCATCCTGAATGATTCCGAAGGCTGCTGAAGCTGGTGGTTTTTATGGCTCGGGCTGAAAAGGGTACCTCTCGGGGGCATGTTGTGTTGGCTTCTTGTAAAGTAGTAAGACACACACACACACACACACACACACACACACACACACACACACACACACACACACACACACACTCTCTAACCCCATTGGTGTTGACTGGGGATGGGCGGTGGGGAAATGTCAGGAGGGATAGAGGTCATTGCCTTCCAAAGGGATAAACACACATTCCACATGGCTCCCCGCTGCGTTATCATTTACTGCCCTATCGGACACGTTTTGCCGCCTCCGAATGTATTTATATTTATAAACATATTCTTTATTTATTTTCTCTGAGGCCACTGTGCCGAGGAAATGATACTGAAATCTAACATTTGGAGAGCCATCGTGACTTGCCAGGATGCAATTTGTGTTCCATGTCCGTGGAAGAAAGGGGGCCGTGATGCCCCGGGGCGGCCATTTCGTTCCCTGCAGTGACATTTTTAACAGGGTGCCTGCAGGACACTGGGACGCAGCCTGAGCCGTGCGCTCCCCGTCATGCGCTCCCCGTCATGGCAGACGGCCTGCGCACCGTGCCGTGGACACGCTGACTGTCTTTCTAAGGCTCTTTGCCTGACTCAATATGCCGAACCAAGGTTGACTTCAAAAGGCTACGAATGCGGCAAAGAATCTCTATGGGTTTAAAAAAGGATTTGCAGGTCACTCTGAGTGTGCAGGTGTGTTGTGTTGGTGTTTGGTGAGTTTGAAGAAGAACAGAATGAATGGGAAGCAAATACTGTGCAATTTTTGTGCATATTTTGGCACCTTTTTGGCTTCTCTTGCCGTGTTTTCCGTCCTTAAAACCAGGCCTCCATCTGCAGCCGGCGAACTTTAAATGGCCGTTGCTGCTTCTTTTCATTAACAATGATATATACCAGTTTTGTGTGAGTTGCCTGTCCCCGCCTATATTTATCAAAGCAACATTAGGAGTGTATCAGCATCAATTTGCCATCATGAAGCATGGAGGCTGCATTCCAGTCATGTGTGACCATTATACTAATGAGGTTAATGGTTCAGCTGTGCTTACCATAAGATGGATGCCCCCCAGTGGAACCTGCCCCTTTGTGTGTCTGTGTGTGCGACTATTTGTGTGCATCTGTGGGCCTGTCTATGTGCGTGTGTCTGCTTATTTCGGGTGCACAGATTGAAAAAGTTTTTATTCTTTTCCCAACAAACCAGGTTCTGACATTTCATCTCCACACACAGTTAGCTGGAGCTTTATTATCAGTCGGAGCTACGTATGGCTCTCTTTGAACTTTACAAACTAATGTGATGAACCGATGACTTCTTGTAAGGCCATTACGACGGGGCAAATTACTGGTGTCTATTTTTTGCTAATTACAAATGGTAAAACCGGTGAAGCCTTTTATAAGCGCAGATCCTGTTTATGCGCTGCCACATGCTATTCAGTGTAAAAGTGAAACAACCCTCAGGATTGAGATTGCACCATTTCTTTAACAGATGGGATGCCCCAGCCATCTGTATTGTGTGTTTTTTTTGTTTTTTTTTAAATGCGTATAGGTTGCTCTCTGACTTCCAGCATTCTACCTGCTAACTCTTCTCCAGCAGCAGATTTTCACAACTATGAGCCCCACAATTCAAACAAAGTGATTCAACTAATAAACCTCCTTGTTATTGATTTTAACGTCTTGACATCGACAATTACCAGGGCTCAGATTTCTTTGTTTTACTGTGTTTCTAATTTAAATTTCTGCATCCACAACGGTGTCGTGGGCCCACACTTGTTTGCACACAAGCCCAAAACCACAGTATTGCTTCTTAATTAGATTTACAGGATATTAAAAACACAGTAGGTGCTCCTAAACGATGATCATTGGAGACAGTGCGGAAATAGCGGGCGATCATACATCTTTTTTATATTGCTAATCGAACCGTAGCAATATCTGTTTTTGTTTTTATAAATGTTTTCAATTACCGCCACCGATCTTCCAAAATATGAAAAATGTCAAATTAAGAGGGCAAATTTGGAACTACATACTGCTGACTATTATCAATTTTATCATCTTCAGAATGGTGCTTTAATGAACAAAATGAAGTTGGCCTCATTTACTGTTAATGCAGTCAAATGCTTTTTCTCAGTGGGTGCTACCCAATAAGCTCAAGAGAGGAAGGGCATTGGGTCTCTGGAGGGGTACAACTTTAATTGGATGATCTGAAAGTCCTTTTTTCCCAATTCCAAATGTAAACAAGGCATGTCATGGCACATCTAACACCAAATGAAGAAACCTCCTGAAAATGCCTCGAAGAAGTTTAACAGTTTTTTTTCCTTCCTTTTCTTTGTGCGTCTTTCTCTTCTTTTTTTCTTTTATGGTCTCTAGGCAACACATGTCCGTGTAGTTTGTCTGGAAAAATGTAGAGCAGAAACAAAACAACTTGAGGCAACACCAAGACCACTAGACTGAGCCAAATGTAGCTCTGAACCATTTATTTGATACTTTAATTTACCTAAATTTGGTGTAGTACTCTTTTTTAAAAAAACCACTTAGTGAATAGGGGGGAAACTGGGCACGCTGCAAATACTGAATATTTTAATTATTGATTAAGCTGCAGACTTTTCAGTTTAGTCTATAAAATAAGTGAAAAATTAGAAATAAAAAACAGTGAAACTCTCCAGGACAAAGGCTGTGCTTTGGAATTCTTTGTTTTGTATTTTGAAAATTACTAAATCCTTACAGAAATTGCATTGAATAATATCAAAAATAATTTGTGTTGATTAATACAAATTTTGACTTTTATTTTATGAAAAATATATTAAATAAATATTTTATATTAAAAATTATACATTAAAAACTATGTCACTTACAGCAAAAGGCCTACAATACAATCATATTTTTTAAGATAGAGAAAAATGGACATTGTTCAATAAGTGACCATGTTGCCTCTAATATTACTATATCATCTATAATTTGCCTGATATTCCACTGATATGTCTTCATATTATACTTTATGAACCAATTAATGGCGTAAAGGATTTGTAATGGCTTCGCTTATTCTATAGAGTCAAGATGAAATGAATCACTGGGGAGTGCTGGTTTGAAAATAACAAGAAGATGAATTAGCAATATAAATGTATGAGAAACTGTACAACCACAATCACACCGTGATAAACATTAATCTCATCTGTGAGAATTTTCTACACAGGATCAAATATTTCTAAAAGCAGGTCAAAATTTAGGTGACCTTGTATTTACACTTTAGTTTCAAGCCATAGTTCTATATTTAACCACATTATATCCTCATTCCTCTAATTTTCCATTTGTTTTAAGGTAAATACTACATCTTGAGCACAAACATCAGCACAGACCAGCTCAAAATATATATGCAGAGATGTATTTTTGGTCCATTTTAGGTCTCAGGCCTTGATATGTATTTAGAAAATTTCCACTCCGTTTTATGGAGATTAAGTGCTTGATTTGGCATGACAGCTTGGAATCACATTCTGGGTCTGAGGCAGTGAAGAGGAGACGAATGCACTAAAGTCCATTTGTGTGTTGAAAATCCGAGATCAGGTTAAAAATCTAAAAACCTACATTTGACTTGCTGTGGGGTAACTTCACAGAATCTCCTGAAATGGAAATCGATTCACCTGCTGCCATGGAAAAACAAAGTAAATATCTACTACAACTATATTATCTATGATGGGACCGATACACCACTGACATGTCATCATTACTTTTCTTTTTCTGTAGAGTCATAAAAGAAACTAATTACAGCCAAGTCTTAGACTGAAAGTAATCATTCAGAATCAAACGTTTTTAAAAACTGCCCAACATTTAGATGATCTCAGGCTTACACACTTAAATTGAGAATTTATGTAAAAGTATATCTCATGAGGCACAGCATATATTTATATATATTATATTATGCATTTTGGGTTCATTTTAGGTCTCAGGCCTTGGGTCGTTATTTAAGAATTCTCTCTACATTTTATGCAGATTAGGTACTTGATTTGGCATGACAGCCTGGAATCAAATTCTGGGTCGAGACTAATGCACTGAAGTCTCTTTGCGTATTGAAATTCAGAGGTCAGGATTAAGATCTAAAAGCCTACATTTGTTTTGCTGTGGATTGATCCAGCTTTACAGACTGTTCTTCTCAAATGGTCAACGCTTTACCTACTGCAGCTATATAACAGATATCACATGCTTTATGTACCACTGGTATGTTATTACATTCTACTGTATGAACCAGTTAATAGAGCAGAGGATTGAAAATGACTTTTCCTATTCTATAAAGTCTCAAAGAGATTATTACAGTGGAGTCTTGATATGAAAGTAATATGAAGATGAATTAGCAATATAAACATATGTGGAAATGTAAAGCCACGACTGCTTAGGATATTTTTTTAAATGGCCAAAATGCAGACAATGACAAATGTAGATGATTTACAGTCAAGCTATAGCTGCACATATAACATCATCATCTTCTCAAGTTCTTCAAATTTTACATTCATTTAAAAGTAAAGTCTTTGATTTGGCATGACAACTAGGAATCAAAAATTATTAAGCGAAGAGAAAACTAAGCCACTAAAGTCTCTTTGTGTGTGGAAATTCAGAGATTTGGTTTAAAACCTGAACCCTACAGCTGTTGAAATGATTCAGCTTTACAGACCCTTCTACTACTTCTCAAATGGAAAACGTACAATATAAATAAGGTATCACACGCTTGACATATTCTAACCTAAAACTCAGACTAAAATGAGCAACACAAGCATAACAATACCTGACCGAAACGCGATACTTAGCTGCACATTTATATATAGACTAATAACTGTGGAGCAAAAGATGTGTTGGTCTGCAGAAAAACCCTGGTTACAAATGTCTCCTGTGCTGTTGTGTTGCTCTCCTTGTCTGCATATGGGTGATAATATTGGGCCTTTAAGTTTGTTTCCCAGTGCCTCAGCGAATGTGTTGAGGAGCTGAGCTAAAGAGTGCTGAGGCAGTGAGTTAGCTTAGCCGACCCTTGGGCCTTTAAAGCTGCTGAGCACAGCACAGCACTTTGTGCACACATACACACACATTCACAGCCCTGATAGCACATAAAAAGTTTTCTACCCCTGAAAACACTCGTGTATGCACAGCTCCATCTCAGCTGAGTAATTTAACAAGACTTATATCAACGTCTCAAGGATGTGAAATATGCAATCGACAGACAACCAATTGTACAGGAAGAAAAGTGTTCCATAAAGTTCACGCTGCTGCCTGGTTTATTGGCTCTTTTAGGATCAGTGAAACTCATAGCCAATGGGAGAGCTGGAACACAGACGGCATATTAATTCATCGCTATTCGTTAGGACCTCCGCATGTGCTAAAGATGGTAATCTTAAGTAATTTGTTAGTGCTGCATCGGCGCTTTGACTTTTTAGAGAGCTACTTGACAGCAGCGTTAGCCCCTGGGCTCCCGTCTTGGAAAAAAAACGATGCTCCAATTTGCAATTCATACACATTGGGGGAAATGTTTAATTCCATGGCCGTTATTCAACTCAGTTCATTAATTAAAGAAAAAACGCTACCATTCTCTTCTCTGCTTTCCCGCCATCTTTTTGATGAGCTTTCTTCAGGAGTAATTGAGTCCGTTAATTAGACAGAATTAGGCTCTAATTATTCCAAAGGCCCAGTGCCGGGGGAGAGAAGAAACCAAATGTGCCATATTTCACCGCCTTGCCACTCCAGCAGCTCTCACTGAATCCCCTTTAACTCTCTTTGATGTCCCCTACACCGCCGGTTTCACAGGAAATGGATTAGATATCAGGCCTCTTAATTCTGCCGCTCTGCTCAACAGGAGAGCTCTTTTGACATTTGTGCTCACTTCTGCCTGATTTCGAGCCTGTGCTGCGGTAAATGCATTTCATTACAATGAGGTGTTTTATTTTTTCCAGCTCAGTCTTTATGTTATATTAAAAGGGACGGGCATCCGTCTTGTTTATGTCCTCCCTCAGCCTCTCAGTCAGTGGCAGTCCTTTGCTATATCACATTTTTATGGCCTTACCTTTAAACGTCTCTTTGTCATGCTGAGCCTTTGAATTTAAAGATACCGTATTAATCCTTTACAGCAATTGCAATGCAAGAAAAGCCTTCTATGCATATTACATATCATTGTACAATAAACACCGACAAGAAAACTAAATATAAGCCTATTTTTTTGGAACAACTGATATTTTGAATATGCAAATAATGTACAAAATCACGCAAAACTTTGTGCAACTTGTTCTAAATGTTCACATCTGATGTTTCAGGAGTTTTTTCAAGCTTAATATAAGTGATTTTATCCTAATTTGTATAAATTAGTAATACAAATTCACATAAAAAGCACATCTTAGAGGTTGCAAATGTACACCACTCTTTCCAGGACATGTACTCTTAAAAATGGAGTCCTGAAATCTTAAAGTACCTCCACATCAGTCAACCTTTGCTTTCATGCAATTTTGGATTTCCAACATCACAGATCAAATGATACTGGAAAAACAACCTAAATATAAGTGTTTTTTATTAATTTGTCAAAAATTCAGTTATACAAACTCCCACGAAGAGCACATCTTTGTTGTTCTAAGTGTGCACCACCCTTTCCACGACATGACTGCACTCCTGAAATTGAGTCCAGAAACCTTAAACCACCTTCACACATCAGTCAACCTTTCCTCTTATTCAATTACTGATCTCCAACATCACAAATCCAAAGACAGCAGAAAAACACAACATTGCAATTCCACCTAATTGCCCCCCTCTCTCCTTTGTTCCTTCCTCTTGTGTTAATCTAAGCAATGCTTTATTAATGGTGTAATATTGTCTCCACTCTTTACCCACTTAGAGGCCACCAAAACAACCAGGACACACACAAACACACAAACCGACACAAACCGGCACACACACACAGCTGCTCTGCCGGAGTCTCTCATGCAGATGTTGAATTGGACAGACCACCCTGAAGCGTCGGGGCGTACAGCACCACAAGTCTCAGCGCCGCCAAACCTGCCGTGATGGATCTGCACCGCTCTCATGCCAACTACGACGAGTGAGAGACAGCTCGCTCTCATTGGTCCAACTCCAAGCGTTAATGGTTGTTCCCAGATTGTAGCATGAAAAGGCCCTTTAGCTGCTCTCATAAATATGGCAAAGAGGTAAAAAAAAAAAAAAAAAGGGAAGGTTTGCACAGACAAGCTCAGAGTATAACCACTGGTGATGTTATAAGAAGGTGATAATAGCTGATAGAAAGTACATTAGTTTTATATTAATAAGTTGCAACCTCCAGAATCAGTGAAGCTTGTATATCAGCCTTTTTATAGCGCTTTTGGTTCTCTGATCCGAGCTTTCCCTTATGTTCAAGGGTAAAACTGTCGCCCAGTATGAAAACAGCCATAAACCAAGCATTGTTCAGAGGTACTTTCCTCAATTTTCAGATGCCAGATGCTGCATGTTATATGAAATGCCCTCGTCGTATTTTTCACCGTGACAGCGCCATAGCTTACTCTAAGGGGACTGGGGTTAGTTTATCCTCAACTGGTGTATTACTCTTTGAATGTCTCTAAGTTAAACTGCCGGTGACAGCTTATCAGTCAATGTAATGCACAATGCCTCTATGCGTGCAGAGCAGGGGGAGTAATTCAATATCCCTATATGATTCAAGGCAAAAAGAGGGAAAAAAGAGATTTATGTCTCCAATGGTGGCAAGGGACATTAATGGTGGTGGAGTCTGAACTTCCCGCAAGAAAAATCTATGCCAGGCACCACTCTTCCATTTGTAATTTATTCTAATATTAAATTGTGTTTACCAGCAAAGACAAATGGAGAGCTCAAACACATGCAAATCTGGGGGAGAACGGGGATAGGGAAATAAGGACAGTAAATAATATTAACACTTTTAGTTTTTTTCTCCTTTGTGCCAGGTTCAGATTTCTTTTCTGTTTGGTTTGATTTCTTGTATTTCAGGATTTTTCTTCACTGACAGACAGAACATACAATTTCTCATTCCTCTGTGATGTTGTTTCTGGTTATTCCGCTCTGTTTGTTCAGGGTTTCCATTTGGGATTCTCTTTGTTTTTGCACCTCGACGAGGCCACACTCTCTCACAAGTGGGCCGATCTCTGCGTTAGCCATGAAATCCCACCGCCACGACCTCTGCCCTGCGACTAAGCCCTTTCCCCAACGCCATCCCTGATAATAAACATGAGTATCTTCACGTGTGTTGGTGTGTTGGTGGATGCCTGCACAACTTTGCATTTCTTTGTGCATATTCTCTCTGATCTGCTGCATGTAATCCGATTCAAAACTTTGCATGCGCATCCACCAAAAAACTGGCATCAGACTGAAATAGAACACGGAGGTCGATGGTGCATTCTGACACATAGCACACTAGACTTCTCCATCACTTCCAAACGTGAATTTTTGACATTTTTTCTTATCCATGGCATCTCAGAGTTTATGAGCTGGGTCAGGATTGTTGGTCTCGGTGGAACGACCTCGTCCCCTCTCACGATTTCTGATTCAGAAGGAGAAGTTCTCAGAATGGGCAGCTTGCGTTTGAAAAGCTGCACCTGTTCCACCACATGTATGAACATAAAGGCCTGATTATCTATTTTTACATGCAATGCCATGCAACATGCATTATTGGAGTCATGGTGGGGTATTAGAGCAGGCAGCAGGAGATTTTAGTTGACTGGCTGCAATTGTTTGTTGACAATGTCTTAGAGCTTTCAGTTTTACTCATTTATTCCCTGATGTGTAAATTAAGGGAAAAACATTCACTAATAATTTACGAATGAAAATGATTTTGTGGCATCTATTTGACTATGCATCCTGGCGCTTAGTAAACTTGAAGATCTTTTTTTTTCTTTTTTTAAGGAAATGTTCCGCAGAGTACCGGATCCATACTGTAGCTTCATTAACTAATGGCTTATGGAGAGTTTGTAAGGAAAAAAAAAATCTTTTTTTTAAAATAACATAACTATCAGATTTGCTGTTTGTGGATAACTAAACAATAAACCTGGTGATGTTTTATATTCCTTTAATTTTCAACAAATCCCATGAAAAAAAAAATGTAAAAACTTGGCCTCAATAACACATTCAGTCTACTAAAGGCTGTACTGTAAAAAAGTGCACCTGAGCTGTAGTTGAAGTAAAATACTGTTTCAGATGAATCTACATTTGTGGACTCAATTTGAAGTTACACTTTCTTTAAGTAGGTATTCTAATTTCAACAAATATGCCAAAACTGGGTTTACAGCTCATTTACTATTGTGTGTAAAGCAAAGAACAGTATATTTAATTACAAAATCAGGTTTGAATAAAACAAATACTTAAGTTGCAAAAATGGTAAACTTCAGGTTCCATAAAATTAATTTGCAGCAATGCAAACCCTCATCTGAGATGAGTCAAACAACTGAAGTACATCTAACTAAAACTAGTGCCATTATTATCATATTATATTTGAATAAACTTAAATCACTTGCCTATTACCAATTAAAGCAATTGGCAAATCTTATTCATTGTCAATACCATCGAACAGTACAGTTGTCTAAAAGCTGTTAAAAACTAATAAATTATTTAACGGTACAGTTGCACTGGTTGACATGCTCCTTTTTTTTTACCACAAATATCCACATTGTAGTTTTTCTTGAGTCAGTTCCATCACTCTGCTGCGATAAATCCTTCCTAAAGCTACTATATGTAACAATCCGCAGCTGGACATAGTTCCTAACAAATGCACTCTTTACTTTGGTGTGAGTAACACTTAGTCACAGTGCCCATGAGAAAAAGAAAAAGGAGTTATATAATTAATTATAAATATATTTATGACCTATTATTAAAACTAATTTTGTAGATGCTGTTTGTGCCACAGACAAAGCAGGGAAGTCAATATTAAGAGCAAGCTATCGTATTGTTGGCGTCGACCTTATCCTAGTGGGTCCACCACTAAATTAATGAATTCTTCTTGTGGCTTTTGGTGAGAAGAACGCCCCACATGTGTTGACAAATCACCAGTTAATAAGTCAGAGGGATTCTTTACAATCTGGCAACCCAAGAGAAAAGCTAAACGCACGTTTTTTTGACTTGAAAATGTGAAACTCTCCCAACGCAGCAGCAGGATAAAGAAAGCAGCTTAAGATACCTCAGTGATACAGCATCACACACACACCACCCACGCAGTGAGCATGCAGGTGTTTGTAAGCACAGCAACATAAGCTGTGAGGCTCAGCAGCTGATGAAACACAACCATCCACCACCATTTAGAGTCAGCAATGAACCCCACATAATCAGATTAGCTAGCTTCCCTTATCTAAACATCTACAAGTGTTACTGACCTAACCTAATGCCACCTTATAGCCTGAGAAAAATCAACACCCACGCTCATGTTCTTTAAAGTGGTCATTGTCCATTTACAGGCCATTTAAAATAATCACGGTTAATACACATTGTTTCCAAAGCAGTTTCTGGAGAGTATGCCTGCAAGGAAAGCGGATACTCTCTTAATCCAACTGCCACAGAAGCATCATTAATTCCCTTAATGAATCTGTAACCTGAGAGCCGGTAACCTGTGAACTTGTCATCCTGGACACACATTTTGCGACGAATCACAGAAAAAAAAAACAGGCTTATCTCACGTTGGTAAGGAACTGGCAGTGAGAGCTGCTTTGTTTTTCAGGGGGATATGAGTGCGGTGCGGTCACGCCCGTTAGTGAAGGCATTAGCGGAGCAGTGCAGCCAGGCCGCTTCCTGCCACGCAGGGTTACGGTGTCACGCCTTGAGCTCTGATTGAGTTACAGTCCAGAGAGAGAAGGTCACGGCGCTCTCCAACACGTATGCCACTCACATTTGTCAAGACTCCAGAGGTACAAACACCCTCGTATGTGGAAAATTACACACACACACACACACACACACACCTACGATACAGTCCCTCAAGGAAACCCGAGGTCATTTGAAACTGAGTATAAGTTGTTGGTTCACGGGTGTTTTGTAGTCGTGCCATGTTATATCAGAGTGGAGTGGACTATTGCTGGATGTCACACCTCAATACATTTTGGATGCTGACCGAAATGATCGACAGCTATGAAGTTTCTAAAGTTAGAATGGCTTGTCTACTTTTTCTCTGATCAGATAGGGCCTTGATTTAACAAGACATTCTCCCCTAAATGTTTAAACTATCACAATTATAACACTCATCGCCAAGTTTCAAGCTGGTTTCTTCTTGAGGAACAGCAGCTGCAGTCAGTCTGGATCACAGCTGTATTAAGGAGAACTGATGTCCAATAACTTGAATAAAAATGACTCGCCTTGCACATTTTTCTCTGCACTGGCAAGGTTTTACAAATATGAGACTTCCACAAATTCCAAATTTATAACAGAAAAAATAGAACTTAACCTTGTTAGCAGCTCTGCAGACTTTTCTTTTATAATGGGGATCTATGTGGAAAATGCTTTTGGGCAGGTTTTTTTTTTTTTTTTTTTTTTTTATTAGTTGCAATACTGCAAGTAAAACTGGCAGCCTAAATCTGAGGCTTGGATTCTCAACATTTATAATGGTAAGCCATAAAGAAAAAATAAATATCAAATTTTGTTGGTCCCCAATCAATAAATTGGATGCCCAAATTCCTTAAGTTATCTTCACTGCCACATTCACATTATATTACTTTGTTAGTTCCAAGCAGCAGAATGGGTGAAACTGTTCATGTCAGTTGGAAGCCTTTGATTTCTCCCACTAAACAGAAAAAGAAATGTTTATTAAAATGGCAGCTACATCTAAATAATGTCCAATATTCTCACTAATACAGTCGTGACATAAAATGAGTTTTTTGTATCTGTTTTGACTTGTTAATGAATCACTTCAGGCATGTGATTTTGAATATTCATATGCCATTGCAATCTTGGAATAGCAGGAGTTTTGCTTGTTTTAGTGATGCTGCATGACTGCAACATATTACACAGCTTCAGCAGGTAGCATGTTATGCTTTTGACACTCAGCAACACTAAACGGAGGATTATGGAGCCAGATTTTGGTGAAAATACATTTGGGACATTCCTAGCCCACAAATGCACATAGGAGACACTGATAATGCTGCAGTAGTGGTTTGAAAACGCTCCATGGACATTTTGATACTTTTCACCATGAAATAAAGGCGGCAAACCAGGCTGACAAAAGACAAAAAGACGCAAACTACACAGCTTAAGAGGCACTTTTCAAGTCCACAGTTTCATACTCCAAACAAGTGTTTGTTGGTGTGTTCACTTAAATCATAATAATGCTAGTGTGAGGCTATTGCATGGGTATGTTTTTGTACAGATTGAGGACAACATCAGACATTTGCAAATTTTGTCAAATAAAACAAAAGGTTTGGGCAAAAAAGCATGCATATATTCCTCAAAATAGTGAAAACTAATGGAAAATCACATTTGAATAGACACTTTGGGCAGCTAGTCACTGAAGAGCAGAAGCAAGTTGTGCTGCTCAGTGAAAGCTGCACCCATAAACATTTGGACGGTAGCACCTCAGCACACTCTTAGCCAGCAACAGTCATTAAGGAATAGTGTAGTTTTTTTCAAGCATAATTGAAATTTTGAATGTAAACATAACTGTATAAAAACAATGAGCGGGTGGGAACTTATCCTCTCAGATGATTAGTTTAGACTTGTTATTTAGAGAGAGATGGTGTGAGCATCAGCACATCCTGTAATCTCTGTAAATGGATTGCGGTGGTTTGCGTTTGACCATTCCGTAAAACAATGCAATCATGTTTCAGTACAACCAAAATCAAACTGGTCAGGATAAGATAATTTCTCAAATTGGGGTGATGCAGAATCTCGTTTTGAATTGTCTTTATTTTTTTAGCAAATTGTTGCAGGCCAAATAGTTGTTTTTTTAGTCACTTACGCTGCTAATTTGCTTTTGCTAGCAAGACTGCCATGTAGAAGTACACAAAAACTCATACGCACGACAATAAGCTTCTTTGTGCAACTGTTACTTGATTTTAAATCTGGAAAATATGCAATTTTTAATTGCTGATGAAGCTAAGAAAATAATAAAAAATGATATTACAGCATAAGTAAACGTAAGACAGTTATGTAAGAAGTGTCCCTGTTCTGCTCAAGCCTTTGGTTTGGGCTTTTCTTTCTTGTGGCTGCAGGTTCTGGATCAGTATTGCATTGTTCAGCAGCTTGTTCGCAGAGGTTATAGTCTTTTTTTAGTCTTTAAGAGTCTGTACAAGTGCTTCAACTAAATCAACAGCTAAACTTAAATAATGCGCATTTTAACTGATACAATAATGTACAAATGGATTCTTATTTTATATATAAAAACAGCTGCATTTTTATACTATCTACACTTTTTAGTGACAATAATCAGAAATCTTTGAATAACTAAAAAAACAGTGTAAACATTTTCTAGTTGGTTGAAATGGGGGCCAGCTGTGCTAATAAAGTGCATGTATATGGGAACAAAGGTTATACTGAAATGGTTCCACAGAAAAGTTCTGCCAAAAATAAATTGTAGTTCCTGAAAATAAGAGAGCCTGGTGTCATGAAATGTGTGTTTTAATTGCTGCAAGTCACTTGTCATGTTACCAGAACACATTTGTTTCATTGCACGCCAGTAGTTGTGGTGAATAATCTTCCCAAACTTTAAATGTGTAAAAAAGTGTGTCATTTCAACTTGGTAAAATGACACTGAAAAAGTGCCGACATGAAATGCAAAATGTGCTAGAAGTGATGTGCTTTATGTACGCAATTCCATGACACCATCTTAGTGTGCCTAATGGAGATTAGTAAACTAGCAGTTTTCAAATCCTGGCTACGACCCAGCACTGTCATAACTGAAAAACTGTCTTTATTGAGATATTTAGATGAAATGTAAAATAGTTGGATTATGTTCATTTTGTCGTTTCTTACTATAAAATAGCATTACCTTTAAAATGACAACTCAATAAGGAAAATATAGTTTTACCTTACAAACAAAAAAGATCGTAAAAAACTCCATGAGAATTGTCGCATGTCTGGAACAAAGACAAAAGCAGCATGACGTTAATATTTCTCAGAAACTGGCTTGAGGTGGACAGACCAATAAATGCATGTTAAACATTACTTTGCTTTAATCATGACTGCAATCTTTGTGTAAATTTATTGTTTTGCAACGACCACAACATTTTTACCAATAACGTTTCTTTAACTATAAATGTTTTCTATTCTAACAAAGTGTATTTTGTGTGCTTTAACCTGACCAAATCTAAAAACCATATGACTCATTTATGTCCACATGTATTTTTGGCAGCAGTGACGTATCAGGTCATTTAGATTGGAACACGTGAGGGACTGTGTGTCAAATATCAGCACACAGTGCATTATTCCACCTACAACTATGGCATAAAACAGAAAAGCAGTGTGCTAATTCGCACATGCAGATGTACCTGCACAAACACGCACACATTCTCTCACACACACACACACACACACACACACAATCAGATGACTGAGTTCTCCTCCCTTAATAAACCACTGATTCAGCATAAGTATAACCATTGATTGGTGACTTAATTCCCAATTCAAATTATCATCCTGGGTCCCTATCCAAGGTTGACATGAGCCTTGAGCTTCGGTACGACTAAATTATACTCCACTTCGCTCCCTGTTAGCCACCCCCACCTCTCTTCTCTCTCTCACACTCAGACTCCCAGTTCCCCCATCTTTCTCCCCTGTATACCTCTCTCTCAGTGCAGCCCAGGTGCTGATACAAGCAGAAATCCTGCACGCCCCATCGCTCCCAGAACACATACACACACAAACATGCATACAAAGTAAGCACACACAAACACACCCACACACGCAGACACACACACACACACCTTCATTCACTAACACCTCCTCCGAAAAGCCGATGGGAGGCAGCATTCGTCTCCTCTCTATTTGCTGTGTTAGCATGGATCTGAAACACAGGAACGCTGTAGTTTTCTCTGCTGAGGGACGACGCTGCAGCGCTGCAGTGTGCGTTTGTGTGTGTGCCGGGCGGTAGGTGGGAAAATAAGAGATTATCGCTGTGATGCATTGGCGGCCGCAGTGTTAAGTCACCCAAGGTTTTGGCCCTTCTCCCTCAATGAGGATGTAGTGGCCAATAACAGCACTCTGTCAGTGCAAAGACAGAGAGAGCTGAAGGAGACAGAGGAGAAAAGACAAGCAGAGGAAGAGTGAAAAGTAGTAAACAAGATAAAAGAGGCAAAAAAAAAGAGGAAGAGGAAGACTGGATTGAGTCTGCTAGTGTCTCTGCTTCATCAATATCCTCTTATATAAATGTCAGCTGTACCATTTCCCTCATCACTGTTTCA
Source organism: Amphiprion ocellaris (assembly GCF_022539595.1). Taxonomy (NCBI): domain Eukaryota; kingdom Metazoa; phylum Chordata; class Actinopteri; family Pomacentridae; genus Amphiprion; species Amphiprion ocellaris. The sequence continues at coordinate 28,865,567 of NC_072769.1, read as the reverse complement.
CCACCCCACTGGCTTTATCCTCTGGTACAAGGGGAGGGACATCACTCTCTCTCATCTCTCTTTATCGTTTTTCTCCCTCCCTTCTCCCTAAATCGCTTTCTCCCCCCTTTTTTCTCCCCTCTTCTCTTCTTTCTCTCTCTCTCTCCTTCTCCATGTGCCTCCTCTCTTTATCATTCCTCATCTCTCCTTCCCTCCCTCCCTCCCTCCATCCTGTCTCTTTGCCTCTCATGGCGATGCGTCACTAGCCTGCCCCCATGAAACAAGTCAATTTTCTGCCAGCTCGGCGGATGAATAAATCTCCCTGGCTCTGCTCAGAGCGATGGGGATATTTATCTAAGTGGAGTGTGTCCTCCTCGGCTCAACGCCACCGACTTCTCATCTAAGCCCCCGCCAACCACACTCCCCTCCTCGCCCCCTTCATTTTTTTTAACAGGAGGAGAAGAAGAAGGCAATGGAGAAAGCAATTGCTAAGGAGGGGATGTGAAAGGAAAAAGAGGTAAATGAAAGCACAAGAGAAGAGAGGGGGGGGAGAAAGAAGTGGAAGTTGGCTTGGCGAGAGTGAAAAAGAGATGAAGGTGAGGGGAGAATTAGGAGGTGGAAATATGAAGAAGATGGATGAGGGTGAAGAGTGGGGGGATAAAGGAGCTCAAACAAAGCCTATAAAGCAGCAGCGCGGCAGAGAAGTGAGGCAGTGGCATTAGTCGAGCCTGCTCGGGTTTAAACGGCAGGAACAGGCACAGATCTGGATGAATGGCAGCCCTCCTCCTTCAGGCCACACTCATCTGTTAGTGAGGAAGAGAGACGCAGGTTATTGGGCTCGCTGTGAACAATGCTGTGTGACACTGAGACGAGGAAGAAGACACAAAAACAGACGAAGAGAGAGGAAGAGACGGAAAATGATGATAGATGGAGGAGGATGTTGTGGTGTTTTTCCCTCCGTATTTAAAGGAGCACATTGAGCTGTTCTTTATTTTCTGTCATAGACATAATGGTACTGAATGGTTGAATGTGTCCAAAGTTTAAAAATAATACATTAGATGAAAGTATTTTGAGCAAAAACCTCAGACTTCAGATGGTTCTTCCAATGATTTTCTCTACAACACAAAGTCAAACTAACATCTTCTTGATAACTCTACGTCCACATTCTTGCAAAACAGTCTAAGAGAGTTACATTTAATGACCTCGAGCACACAAATAACTGACTGTGCATGAGGTACTATACATTTGTTTGGAGACAGTACAATAACATTTCACTAGCTACCTTTGGTATTTCCAGAAAGCAGATGTTTTTCACTTCAGTCAGTATTTAAGCGTATTTCCCACACATACACTTATTAATGATATATTAGTTTTTTTTTATATACAGCCTGTGATAAAAGCTCAGATTTACCCTTATGTCACACCACAATATACTGCCAAACAGAGATGTCCCTGCTGTAACCTTTGTTTCCTCACATGTACGTATTGTCAAATCTCTTATTCTGGATCGATTCGGGCTCGAACGTTTTCGAATGAATTTGAGAAGTTGCCGTTTCTACTCAAGAACCAGAAATTGTATTATTTTGTAGGTTTGTGCTTTGCTTTTGGAACTTGAACACCTGCAAGAAGATTAGGCGGTGCTCACAAGCAAAGGGAGCAAAGGCTTCCTCTAAGGCCTCCAACTGGACGACAGTGGTAGCCCAGTCTCACAACAAATTCTGTAATAGCTGCATTAGTTCAAAGTGCAAAACATCCCGGCAAGCAGGAAATGTTCTTACAGCTCTGGCTAGCATCGCATATTAGTGCCAATGTTTTAAAGAACACATTTTGTTCTGTTGTTTTAAAGAATGTTTTATGGATATTTATAATTTCAAATTATGTTCCTATAAGTTGAAACGTGAACTAAGGTGTTTTGACATTCAGAGGATCTTCGGAAAACGTTGTCAGATTATGTTACTTGACCACAAAAGAGGAACATTCTCAAACCAACATTAAAAAAAATTAATATTAAATTGTTATTGAGGTAGAATGTGTGTTTTTAAACATTCTTGCAATGTTACATATTAACAAAGGTACAACATTTTGCCTGCAATAATTTGAGGATGTTGCTGTTGTGAATGTTCTTCTATAAATAGTTCCCATAATGTTCTCAATGCAACATTTTTAGTGTATTCAGAGAAGTTTTTTTTTGTGCATTTAAAAGGACCATTTTGGAAACCCAGAAAAAACTTCTCTATGAAAACATTCTTTTCATAAAAAAGGCTGTAAAATTGTGAGATGCTTACATTACTAGGCACTTAGACTTGAGACAGGAGTTGCAAAAGCAACAATGGAACTTCAAGATTCATACAGTCATACAGTTTGTGTAGTGAAATGCAAAGTTACTGTTCTCAGGGCTGTGCAATAACAATAAGACATTATGAAGGAAAATGTAAAAAAATTTTTTTAAAAACAATAGAAAATTGGAAAAGTTCTTTGTGTTTGCATTAGTGTGTTTTGACCAAAACCATGATCTTTTCCTAAATATAGAGTCTTGTGGTTTTGTAAACCAATCAAACAGTGGTTGACAATACAAGAGGGTGTAAAATTAAATAAAGGATGGTGCCACATGGGACTCAAAACCCAGTAAAATAGGTGAAAGTCCAGAATGCAGTTAATGCCACAAGTCCTCGACTTCCTTATGCAGACTTTTTGCTCTTTTTATGTACAGCATGAGACAAAGCTAGCAAGTCAAGCAAGTCAAGAGAAACAAACAGGCCAAACAAAACACAGGCATCTCACAATTTTACAGCCTTTATTGCAAAACCAATACATTTTGTGCTGTTGACCAATAAAGCTATGACACATTTTGGGGCGAGGCTGCATTGAAAGTGGGGTTTTTGTGAAGACGGCCTTAGTCTGCAGCCAATACCCGTGTGTTTCAACTGCATAACAGGCAGAATGTGATTTTTTGAACTGAGAATCACACAAAGTTACTCTAGTAGAGTCCCGGAATAAAAATTTAACAAAAAAAGACCTAAAGTGCATGATAGACAGCAGCATTAGAAGACGAACACTGTGTTGCGCTGCGGCGAGGATTAGCAGGATAATCGGCACGAGGTGGATTCATCTACGCTTGTCTTATATCTCTTAAATTTTTAATGCAGTGTTGTATTTTGCAGTGTAACAAGTCCGAAGATTTAAAAAGCTTTGGGCATCAGTGGGGCATTCGCAGTAAGGAGGGGGTCCTGCTCGTTACTTGCCACAGCATTAAAGCAAAGTAAATAGCTGTTGTGTCTCATTACCATTCATTTTTAAAGGGGACTGTTAGTATAATGAATGCCTGCACTATCTTCTCTGGGCCCTCCTCCTCCTTCAGTATTAAGAAGAGTAATACTATCATTCACGCTAGATAAAGTGCAAGCAAATATTTCCTTGGCAATTAAAATGGTCAATTTTGCTTATGCACAACAGGCGCCGTATAACACCAAGTTTTGGACTTAATTACCTACAATAACAGTGTGATATATTGGGTATATGGTTTCTTTGCTGGGAGAGCATGATATGAAACAAGACGCTTTTAATAAAGTCATAAACACAAGCTCAGGCCCTGTGGAGCATATAATGTGTGAGCGTGTGTGGGAGTGTGCAGTCTTTAATTTGTTCGCACACAAATCGACTCAGACACAAAGATGTGCACCTGCACCGACAGTCGCATACTAGAAAAGTCACAGAGACATTTCTGTTGCTGAAATAAGCTCCTAGTCCACAACGTTTGCATGATTTTCTTTGGTGTCACTCTAAAACAAACCATTTTGAATTGTGTAACCAACCAACACTGACATGTTTTTCAATTACATCGAGGTTAAAGGTTGAGAACCTGCCTCACCCTTCTCGCCTCAGGTTTTCTGTTGTTTATGTTCTTACCGATGGTTATTACTATTAACACATTCACTGAAGAGGCCATCGAATCCTTTTTAAATTGGCTGTAAAAGTAGTGCTGATTCCAGTGGTCCTGTCATAGCAATTGCTGAATTAAGCTGTCACTTTGCAGGAATCAGATTTTCTGTTACGTTTGAAAGAATAAGCACATTCCCTTCCTTTTTTTTGATTGTAAAAAACATTTATCTCCATTTGTCCAGGTTTTTGCAATAGATATTTCTCTTAAATTTCTGCCTCCACACCTATAAAAAGATGTATTGAATGTGATTGAATTTGATTTTTATATCACTAAATCATAACTTTTGTCATCTTGGGACACTTTGCATTGGATTTGTGGTGCTACAAAATTCCACAATTCCATTTATAAAATATCAATGAAGCAATTTTACAGTTTTTTTTTTTTTTTTTTTACAGGATCTTACTGAAAGGATTCAGAGATATTTCAAAACTATCCACATAAGTGGATACCAAAGGCTGCAAGTGAGAAAATGTGTTTTTTTCTTGTGTGTATGTAATTTGAGTAAACCAGCCCTTTAATTTCCACCCATTAAAGTGAAATTAAATTATTTATCACCACAAAGGCACAAACTGGCAACACATATGTTTCCTGCATGTTTTAATGGTGCACGTTTAAGAAGGCGCTATAGGTGGCCATGTGTAATATTTATGTTGTCACCACATTAGCATGACGAATGCAGACACTTTTCATTAGAGACAAATGGAAGCTATCCTGACACAATTATGGCAAAAACAATAACAGCGCCATGTGAGCCGCTCCATGATTGATAATACTGCAGGGGGGCAGGATTCAGTGGTGTTGGGCTTAACCAGGCTTTCCCTGAGGGGTTCTCCTTTAGCATTAGTCAGACAAATCCCTTTGTCAACCTCTCCCCTCGCCATTTTTATTCATAAGCATTTGGCCCCTAAGAAAGACATCAAACCAAGAATACAACGAGAGGTCAACATCATCTTTGCGCAATGTTAACCTCTGCATTGATGAAGCTAATTCACATTTCCTCAGTCCAGCCTACGGGGGGTTTAGGAGGGGAGGAGTGGGGAGGAACAGAGTGAGGGTGTGTGTGTGTGTGTGTGTGTGTGTGTGTGTGTGTGTGTGTGTCAGCAGCCACTTTGTAGTGAGACTCCCTCTTGACCCGGGCCCCTCCACATGGGGTTTGTATTGATAGAGTTGGCTGAAAGGAGGCGAAAGTGAATGTTGTCCGAGCTCATTGGAATGACAATGGGGGCATATGGTTGTGTATGTGTTGGTGTATGGTCATGGCAGCCACCATATTCCTCTGTGCAGGGTTGCCAGGTGCTTCATGAACGGACCCACTGAGAGTCGACAAATCATGCACACATGCAACAGACTGGCTCGTGGCTGTTTCACCCAGCAGGGGGGAGGTTCGCTGTAGCTGCCGCTTTCTTTCTTTCTTTCTTTCTCTTATCAAAATTATGTAACAGACTTCAAGAACCTGATCATTTTGAAAAAGAGAGCTCATACTACTAGAGATGAGTGTCAAGCAGAGTCACATTTTCATTATTATCTGTTTATCCTCCTGATCAGGGCCGCCTTCCTTCTTTGAATGTCGCAAAAACCCCACAGAGAGCGAGAGAATAAAGATAAGCTGATGTTGTAGCATCCCCTCCCACACAAAGCCACTTCTTCTGTCATGAATAGTCAGCTCCACCCTAATGACTATTCAATACAGTCTGCAGGCTGCAGATGAACGGCCAATCCGCAGCAGCATCTGCTGCAGGCCTAACTCGCCAGACGCCAGCCTTGTAAGAGGGCCATTGCAGGCTAATTGAAAGACAGAGGCCATCTCTCAAAGACAGTGTTTGTGTGTTTATGCATGTGTGTGTTGGTAGGGGGAGGCGGGGGAGACTTGACAAGAGAGAATGTGAGGGAGAGGAAAGAAAAGGGAGGAAAATAATTGACAAAGGATGGAGGGAGTGATGGAAGAGGGAGAGAGGAGGAGAAAGAGACATTCCTCTCCTCTCAGAAAGAACAGCTGACCTGTCAGCATTTGGTCCCATGTGGCCATATTGGAAAAGCCCCTATGGGCATTGAATTAACACAACCCAAACCCACTTCTTGTAATTAGAGTAGCCCTGTGGTCTTATCATATTTGGAATACATGTTTGCATTATATAAGCTGCAGTGTGGCTGAAAACAGCAAACGCAGGCACAACTCGGCATAGTTTGTGTTATTTTTTTGAGCTGATTAAAGCCTGGATGATGAAGGATCGCAGGTTACAAAATGTTGAGCAGGTAATTGCAGCCAGTGATAAACAGTAACTAACAAGTCATAAAAATACGGTTTGATCTACAATTTTACATATGAGTAATCAACAGAAATGCAGTTGGTATTTACACTGTGGAATATGGCAAATTGGATTTTCTGTTGTTATTCACCTCAAGGGCTCTTTATCCTGTTTTGCATCAAATACGAATAAGAAAAAATAAAAAATAAATAAAAAACAACAGCCTCCACAAACGAAAAAACTAAAGGATTGCTGTCATAATTCTCCCCAGTTCTCCTCTGGCAGTTTTTATTACCAAAGGCGATGAATAATCTTTTCCACTCTGGCCATTCCGAATAACACAATCCTTCAGCATCACTGCTTACTGTGTTTTATGGTGAAATGCAGATGAGAAAGGAGGAACATTCAAATGAAGCACTAGCTGCTGCTGCTCTATGGCATTCATAGTGCTGTGGAGGGATTCATCAGCAGCCAGAGCAGCACAGGGAAAGAGAAAAAAAAACATGTGGAAGTGGCTGTGGTATAATTGTAAATCTGGCTGCGTTTGAAATAAAGGGAGCAGATTGTGGAAGGAAGGATAAAAGTGAGGTGAAGCAGGTTTTTAGAGATGTTTAATGGTCAAAACTGGCGTGGCATGGACTCATTTCCGATGGCCACATATGTGCAGTTTCAAAATGTGCCTTCTGTAAATTAGGAAATGCTTATGTTCACGCTGCGCCAACAACAAGTGTACAGGCCCCAAACCACACCAGTATGATCAGGGGCGAGCAGCCAGTCTGTTGGAGGCTGGCAGAGCAGCGAGATGAGCAACTGTTCCACCAGGTAAGATACAGTAAACACATCCTACGGCCCCAGGTACAGTTTTTATTGTTTTCAAAACATGATGGCACGCTCTTACCATTAAAACGCTGGTGTCAAACTATTTATTGACTGAATGGTTCTTTGTATAGTCCAACAGCAGCGAATATATTTTGCATTACGACAGCCAGAGACCCATGACAAGGTTCCTAAAGGAGAGAATAACTCTGCATCATGCACTCTGCATGGGGTGACTTTTGCACTTCTTGTATTTCTTGGGAGACTGTGCACCTGTTTTTGCTTTTCCTTGCTCGGGGATAATGTCAGGACTTATAATTTATTGACTGTTGTGTTCAATCCTATTTTAGTGTTTCTTTTTCATTCTTTTTTTTTTAAGGTGGCATGGGGGGTAGGAAGCAATCAGGGAGTCAGTCTTGTAATTTTTTCAACAATCAAATCTCATAAAAGCAACATTTTATTTTTAATTAGGAAAGAAGCAGATATGATGAAGTGTAATTTTTAAAGGGTCAATTCACCCAAATTAAAAAAAAAACGCATATTTTCTATTTATGTAAAGTAACTAAGTACATTTATGCACGTAATAAACTTTGACATCATTTTGAGGTGAGTATAAAATGTATTTTCTCCTATTTTAAATCTGATTACAATTCAACGGGAAATTTTGTACATTTTTTTTATTTATTAGACAGCTACTGTGTACACCAAGATTTTACAAAGAAAAATATAATCAGATTACAAAGAATTTTTTATCAAAACAGCAAACCAATAAAGTTGCTAAAATGAGCTCATTCATTGACTAAAATTATTCCAGAAACAGCAGAACATATTCTGTTCTGCAAAATTAATACTTTGCTTCAATCAGTTTGAGTACAGTTTGATGTTATTATTCCCTTACTTCAATAAGATGTTTAGCTTTTAATTTTAGTGGATTTCTTTACAGTATATTTATGTTTTTAGTAAAGTAACTAATTTGCATGTATCTTTTGCCACTGATGTTTTCTTACCTATATTTGAAGGTATCTGCCTATAGCAGGTAGTTTTTGCTTTAATCTTCCAAGGTTTAAAAAACTGTCTTTAGGATTTCTGCTGCCACCTCAGTAAGGTGGAGATTAAAAACATTTCATGCATGCTCAAAATAAAGAAAACTTACATTTAAAATTTTGAGCAGCAACACATTCGTGTAATAACAGTCACTCAAACACTGCAGAATTTTTGATGGGAAGTTTCTTCACAGTCAAAGAGAGTTGTGTTTGCCAAAGTACGATTTAAACCACTGATGGAAGCCAACTCAAGCAAAAAGTCATGCTTTACTTCAGTTAAAGCAGCTGTATGTAACTTGGGCTCAATAGCATTGTGGCACCAAATAATGGTAAATTGTAACACAAGTATGCAAGATTTTTAGGTGGCACACACAAAAGAAAAAACACAAAAATATTAAATGTTTGCTAACATTAGCCGTCCTAATACCAGACCATATTGAGCTGCATAGCAAAACAATTGCCTGTATTGAACTGAACAAAAGCACCTTTTATTGTTTACTAGAGTGTGACATTTAATGTTAACTTACTAGTTCAATGTGTAATGTTTTTCTACATATAGAATAACACTGTGCAATACTCCACATTCAGAGGAATCCTACTTCTTGCTTATTTTTCTATTTATGTCCCTACATTTTTGCATTATCCCCTTTGCTGTTCTAAAGGGACATTGTCTCACTTTAAAGTATTTCTCGCTGCACTTCATCCCTGCAGGTGCCACTGTTTTGCCATTACTGTGTTGCATATGCTGCTTGTATGCTATACAATTCAATTATGGTTTTTAGTCAATAAAAAAATCCTGAATTTAGGCATATTAAAGAAAGACTCTAAAGCATAAAATGATCTGCAGTGATTTGTAGGCCTCTGAAAGCAATCGTTTGAGCCCAGACAAACGCAGGTTGCAGAGCAGCACAGAGCGGTCCATGAGTACCACAGTGATAATGGTGCTGCTTATGATGTGCTGTTCCAGCAGCACTGGCACTGCACTGCACTGCACTGCAAGGCAGGAGAAGTCGGGCCGTCGGGGATTTGTCAGAGGCCTGTTATTACATCTCTAGTCACATAAAATATGGCTGCCTCTCCAGAGATCCGACTGCCAGATAAATCCACTCTCCTCCAACCAGACTGGCCCTCGCGATGAAACCCTCCAATGGTGTACCTCAGCCAGTGACCTCTGGTAATGACGTGTGATTTATACAGTACATGTTTTAAACAGAGAGACACATCTGAGCCCCTCTGAGTGTATCTATATCTGGTGTCATGTGAGATAACTGGCAGGCCTTTGGGAGAGGGGAGACGTGACACCCATCTTTGGGGTCTCACAAAATGGCTACAATGTGGACAGTTTCCCCTGCAGCTGTCTAATCGCAGTCTGAGCCTTCAGTGAGCACTGTGTCTCCTCCTGCATGAGGTCACTAACACATATTGCAGGGTGGCACTTTAAGCTAACAGACCGCAGTGTGGAAAGCCTAAATCAACACCTGGTTGGGAAGAAACATTGCTATTGTGTTCTTTATGCATTCATAAATGTCCAAGGAGGAACAGATTACAGGATTTTGTGAATACAATAAACTAACACTGCTGGATTATGGTAAGTTTGACTTTTTTAGGATGTGCTACAGATAGAAATTCAATACCAATTCATTCCAGAGATGTCAAAATTACATGAAGATGCAGGAAAACATGGGGTAGAGGAGATGGAGTGATTTTCAGGACAGTCTGTGACGTAATTTGTACCGTCCCCTGCCAACAAACGTCCCCTGCACAGTCTAGTACTTTAAGAGATTAAGTTGTGTGGCTGAAGGAGAGCTGAGAGGCAGGCCATGTCGTTGACCTTGGCAAGTGAGACACAGAGATGATGACACACCACCACAAATATCCGTCTTTAATAAACAGGCTTGTACAGCTCTGAACACTGGGATCCTTCTAAAGCTCGGCTGGATGGAAACACACACACATAAAATAGTCACCTTCATTTTATAATGTACATTTCCACAATGGCTCAACCTGTGTGCAATTTACTGTATTTTATGGTTTAGTTTTGGGAATGTTTGCTAAAGAAAATGACTGTGTTTTCAACGATGATAATTTATTTTTGGATGCAGTTTGTGGTAGAATTGTGCAGGTTGTAAATTGGGAAGCAGTGTTTGTTTGTTAGCATTAGCAGTTGAAGTTTTGTTTATTGCCAAATGTACATTCAAGTAAGATTTTTTTTAAATTGAAAAAAAATACACTCATCTATTTGGAAGTTACAAAAAAACAAAGCAAATAAAACAGTGTTCAGAAGTAGCAGCTTATATTTCAAGCAAACATCCAAAGAGCAGTTACCACTGAAATTAGATCTCACCCCCCACCAGCAGCAAATATAAACTGTCTGGCTGTTTTTTTCTCTCTCTCTTTCTCCTCCTCATAACCTGATAAAGTTAAACTGGCCACATAACTTCAGATGCCCTTTGCAAACTGACAGTTTCTCTTTTTTTTTCTTTTTATATAAAAAACGAAAACATAAATGAACGTTTGGCTGAAATGAAACTACAGTGTTATCTGTTATTTTAAATGTTAGCGCGAGGGATGTTGATAATGGAAAGCAGGCAGTTCTAAAAGAAAACACTTTTATTTCACGTTAGCCTTTTCTCCACCACTATAGAAAACACCCTCGAAAATAGCTAAAAAGCATTTGCTGAAATTCGATTTCATCTAATGTTTTGACACAGAAAAACAAAATCGAATTTTTTTTTTAAAGAGCAACATTTACCTTGTGCTCATTCTGTCTTCCTCATCATCATTATCATCATCATCATGTTTTATTTCTTACTGGCGCGAAGCTATAATCACTGTGAAACTGATTTACAGCATCTTGATTTATCATTCGTTATGAATAAATACACAGCAGCATTATCAAGAAAAAAATGACAACAAACGGTTAATAAAAATAACGATATTAGTACATTTCTACGAGTGCATCCTTAGAATTTCGCTTTTTTAACAATACAGTATCTTTACAATTAACTTAAATTTGTTATTGTAAAGACTAAATGAAAATTGAAATATCATCATACGAAAATTAAATGTCCCTTTCCCATTGCATTTTGAAAAATAGGAATTTTAATGGTAAATAAAACGCATATTTCGCCGCACAGCCGATGCAAATACACTCTCTGTCGCACACTACTTTGTCAGCTCAGCGCCAAAATAAAGCCATCGTGTCAAACCTGCAGGATGCGGGGGAGATTTGAGAGGAAATGAAATATTTCTCGTACGATATAAAAGGAGCCCTTTTGCCTGAGTTATGGCCCGAGTTTGGCGTTGCTGAGAGGGACGCATGCTGCTCCTTCCCTCCCGCCCCAGAGGAGGTATCATCAGAGCTGATATATGGCCCAGCTCCACATTACCTTTACAAAACAAAGGATCATCCACGCTTTGGGTCGAGGAAAAACATCCTTCTGACTATAGCTGCGGCACCTGAAGTAACAGGAGTCGACTTGTCTTTTTCAGATCATCCGGATAATCCAAATACTTTTAAATAGAAGAGCAGAAGCTGAACTGAACTTTTTTGCGCGTAAAAACGCATAAATTGGCTACAGATTGTGATTTCTCTCCCCAATCTCCCTCTTTTCTCCCTCTCTCTTTCCCTCTCTCTCTCTGCTTCCCCTCATTTACCCCATATACCTATTCTGGTATCTCACCACACGACTAAATTAGACCAAAGATGATAAGAGCACAAAGCATTATAATTCCGCCGGGCTCCTCCTCCTTCCAGCCATGCGTCCTAATTAATGGGACACCCCCAGTCGCAAAAAGCCCCGCACTGGACTGCAACATAGTCAAAGAGTGAAAGGGAAGAGGGCGAAAGTGCCACTGGAGATAATTGATTACCTACCAATCAATGATAACTTGTTAGTAATCGTCAACTCTTTGGACCTCGCCATTTTCAGGGAGGCAACTCACTCCTGCGGACTTGCTGCTCCCGAGGATCGACACTTTGAGCGCATCCCATTTTGGAATAAGATTTTCTTTTCCTCCTTATCTTTGTTTTTGTCCCCCGAATCTCCAAAACTGTTATGTGACTTTTCTCTCCACGTTTCTGACCTCCGAATATTTTCAACCAAGTCCTATAAACTCTGCGTACAACCAATGATGACATCCAAAGAAGTGGCCAAATGTGATGCAGTGGAAAACAGGAGGCGAAGTCCGCTGGACCACTTGCCGCCTCCTGCCAACTCCAACAAGCCGCTGACCCCCTTCAGCATCGAGGACATCCTGAACAAACCGTCGGTGAAACGAAGTTACACAATTTGCGGCACGGCTCATCTAATTTCGTCCTCTGAGAAGCACCGTCCGTCCAGCATCCCTCTGTCCAGCCGGGCTCTGCTCACCCAAACCTCTCCGCTCTGCGCGCTGGAGGAGCTGGCCAGCAAGACCTTCAAGGGGCTGGAAGTCAGCGTGTTACAGGCTGCGGAAGGTAAATCTCCAAACCAAAAAGCACACGACATTTTCAGATTTTACGCATCGAATTAAATCTTTTAAATCTTTTTTAAAGGGCCTGTAGCAGATTAAAAATTAGTTTGATTATATCTACACTGAGCTTTGTGCTTGTTTAATAGCAGGAGCTAAAATTTACTCTTGTGTTTAAAAATCTGTAATGGAAGAAAGGCGTGGTAATTTTTCTGTTCGTCCAAAAAATGAATCGCTCCTGCTTTTCTTTAATTTTATGTCCTATAGTGTGTCTGGTGCTCAGTATTTCCCAGCGGTGTCTGTGTAATATTCTTGTAACTACCTATCCCCGCAAGGACGTTATGGCATTATCTTTTCTTGGACAGAATCATTTTCATTGTTATTTTTGTGCGTTCGGGTTACTTTTACGCGCACACTTCAGAAGAATTCCTGCACCTGCACGAACCAAAGATTCTCACACAGCCTCCTTCTTTCTTCTTTCCCTCACAGGCCGGGACGGGATGACTCTGTTCGGCCAGAGAAGCACTCCGAAGAAGCGTCGGAAGTCTCGAACGGCGTTCACCAATCACCAAATCTACGAGCTGGAGAAACGCTTCCTGTACCAGAAGTACCTGTCCCCGGCCGACCGGGATCAGATCGCTCAGCAGCTGGGCCTGACGAACGCGCAGGTCATCACGTGGTTTCAGAACCGGAGGGCCAAGCTAAAACGGGACCTGGAGGAGATGAAGGCCGACGTGGAGTCGGCCAAGGCCGTCGGCCAGGTCCCGCTGGACAAGCTCGCCAAGCTGGCGGATCTGGAGAAATGCGCAAACGGCACGCTGGGCCACCCGCGCGCCGAGTCCCCCGTGCGGGGAGGCCAGCAGGAGCTCGAGCTCGCTCAGAAACTGCGGACATCGCCGCTGTCTCCGTTCTCAGACCACACAACGAGCAAGGAGTGCTCGGAGGACGAGGACGTGGAGATTGATGTGGATGACTGATGGCGCAGCGAGGAGCTCCGACGCGCAAACACACAAACATACAGAGACGCGATTTAAGAAAAAGAAAGAAAAACCCACCGAGGACTTGTAACTTACTGCTTATATTGTATACCATATCTCAGAACATGTACCAAAATGTAATGACTTTTATATCGGCACAGATATTCATAGTGAAGCATGAACACAGAACAAGATATGCAGTGGTATTTTACAATGTATTCATTAGCGAACTGTTAGCAGACTTCTTTCGATCAAAGCAATATGGTCTGAAATGACACGAGTAACTTATTATTTTTTTACAGCATAGGCCAACACACACGCGCGCGCACATACACACACAGACACATGCATTCAAACACACGCGCACACAAACACACACACACACCTGCTCTGTTGCTTTCCCCCTCTCTCTCTCCAAATACACCCAACAATGAAAGTGCTCCAGTTTTCCATATTTTTTGCATGTAAATGCATGATTTGATTTGTGATCATTATCTATTTATTTCTACTTCTCCTTTTTTAATTTAATTGCTTTTGTATTTTCTGTGAGCCAAAATCGCCATTGAGTCACTGTGTCACTGCCGGCTCTTCCTCCTCTCCTCCTCTTCATCATCAGCATCATTATTATTTAACTGTAGATTTCAGTGCATGATGATGATGATGATGATGATGAAAGGCAAACTCACAGTTATGGAAAATGCTCAACCGATGGCGAGAAACAGCAGCTACTTACTGCGGTGATTTTGACGAGCTCTAGGCTACACTTTATAGATTTATTGTTTGGATACAATAGATTTACAGTTCAAATTTGTTATGTTTTGTACACCTGTAAGTGCCTTTCTAAAATCAGGACATTATTTGAAAAACCAATGCACAGACTGTAATGTATATAGGCTACTATGGGAATAAAAATGGCTTTTCTGAAGATTTCTTTTATGTCTTGAATTAATATCGAACTGTTTTTTTTTTTTGAAAACTGTTATTATTGTGGGTATAAAGGCCTGTTATTCTTTTAGTATTGAAGGCAGGAAAAAATGATTCCTTGCCAAATGTGGCCGTGTAAAGCCCATCAAAAGCGGCCTATTTAGAGTTATTATGCTGAACTTATTTTGTCCCCTTTGTGTGATTTTTTTTTTTCTGCTAGGATGCTCTAAACATTTTGTGGCCCGGAATCTCACGTCCCCTTTCACATGCTTTAAATGCGTATCGTGGCTTCTTGACCCTTAGACGTGTTTCTCCATTCGTGGCAAAAATTTATGTGAGAAACACAAATCTGGTGCAGGGGGAGAGAAAAAAAAGGCGAAGGATGGCACAAAAACACAAAGTTTTGGGCCAGTTTCCCCGGGTCCTTTATTAGACCCCCTTCTCTTTTTTTGTTCTGCGGGACTGGGCCGTAATTTTGTGCGTAAAGCATGAAAAGTGGGGACAAATGAGCAGCGTTCCCCTGATGGGACGAGCCACAAAGGAGCAGGGCCGCTCCCCCGCAGGCAGCAATACTGAGACAAGTGTGTCCCACCGCACAGAAAGGACGCAAACGTTTGGAAGCCATATGGTTTTTGAAATTTCCTCACAATTTCAGACAATTTGATGGATTGAGTTAACCCTCCTTTTAAACAGTTTAACTGGGTGCGAACAAAGGCCATAATGCCTACATAGACTCTCCCTTCATGAGGGCATCTGCGGCTATTAATGTCTGGCCCTTTTCTTCAGCCTGGCGTTTTGAACAAGTCAATGAATTACAATGAAACTGCCCCTTTTTGTGAGCCGCTTGTCTTTCTGTGCCTTTTTAAGCTCTGGAATAATATGTTTGACTTCTGTCCAAGAACCTTTTTTTTTCCTAAACAAGAAATGGATTTTTGTTGAAAGTGTTTTTAATGTTAAGCAGGGAGCCATAAAGAGTTTAGACTGTGACATTTATGCCAAAGTCTGGTTAGGGAGCCCTTTTGTTTGTTTTCTTCTCATCTCTCTCTTTTTTCTTTTGCTTCTTCTGCCTTTTGATTTCTTTTGTCTTTAAGGAGTTTAATGAAGCTGAAAACATGGTGATGTGAGAAAGACAGAGTGCCCAGAAGAAGAACAACTCAAAAGGCAACCTCCCGTTTAACCCTCTTTGTTAACAGAAACGATAAGTGGAGCTGTCTTCTTGTGGCTTGTTTTATAGTGTTTGCTTTTTTCCCCTCTCCCTTTTATATATATATTTTTTACATTCAGGTCAACCTGAATAAGTTTATAGGCCTGTAAGCTCCTAATACGACCAAAGTTATTGTAAAAGCTCTGCAGGCAAATTAGCCCTATAAATATTCTTGACTTTAACTCTTTTATTTTGCCTTTATAGGCAGTATGGTTTATAACAGGTTATAACTGTGACCAAATATGTGTTTATTAATGTATTTGTCAACAACATCCATAGCTGGATACTGGTATATAATTAGATAATGAATAATAACTCAATAAAACACAGTGGTAATAATGCAGAATAAGTCTTAAAGGAGAAGTTCTAATTGCAAGCAAATACTGTGCAAAAAAGTCTTCATGTCCTCCGAAAGCTAAATCAGAACCCTTTAATTAAATGTTTATATACTCATTACAAAAGCAAAATAAGGTTTTAATCTGGTGTAATTCATATTTATTCGTAAATCCAAGGTAACCCTTCATTTTAAAGGTGCAAAGACAAAAATCTATTCAATTACTTTGAAAATTGACCTGCAAATATGAACATGTCAGTTTAAAGTTTATTTTGTGGTGTGTGTGTGTGTGTGTGTGTGTGTGTGTGTGTGTGTATGCGTGTGTGCGTGTGTGTGTTCTGGAGCCTATCCTGAATCAAGCATATTTATGAAGGGAGAGAGTGTTAAGGCAGGCTAAGTTTATGGATTTCACTTGCTTATTTTATGAGGGCTTGTCAGGCGGGCCCGGTGATAAGTAATACTACAGTCTGAGGGACCACTTCGTGGTAATTAATCTGGAGGTCTTAAGTGTATTTCAGTATTTCACTTCAAGATAGAAAAAATCACTACTTCAATCGTCCGGAAAATTGAAGTTTGATGCATGAGTCCCTACTGAAACAATAGTACAGCCCTCTCTCTTTTCATCTCTTCCCCTCCCCTTTTTTATATTCTGTGCCTCTCTCTCTCTTTTATTATTTGTGAAAAAAACAGTGTCAGGTGCAAAGTGCAAACTCATATTTGAGGCCAGTGACAGCAAAAAGTGCATCAAAATTAATTATGTTTTCCATGTAGTCATCTAAAAAATAAAACAAACTGCTGAAAAATGAAAATAATGCATAGATTACAATAGTCCCTGGTTCATTATTATTATTATTATTATTATTATTATTATTATTATTATTGAATAAGTGTAAAAAGGAGATCTGTAAATGACTTTATATTTGCCTGCAGTTAAATCACTCTATATATCTAAATAGAGCCGAAATGTAGAGTTTTAATCATAGCCTTCCTGTGGAGCCAGTTAATACTTCAAACTTCAATTTTACGGGCGATTGAACTAAGCATGTTCCTGACAGAATTGATGTATGTATTAATTTCCTTTAACTGTTGATTAATTAGGCTGCGCTGAAGGCTCAAATGGAACGGGTTTGCTCAGAAATTTGCATATTAATCAAATTCTAGTTGATCATTCAAATAATCAAGGCTATGTGATTTTGGGGCTGTAGCTAGAAAACATGGAAAAACGAAAACATGTTCTCTCAGACTCTGCGGCTGCTCTATGTCCACTCCATTAAAATTAAACATCCAGAGAGAGTCTCTCGGACTATCTGGAGGAAATTGTTTATCCAGTTTTGTTGAAACAAATGCACAGATACATCAATAGAAATGCAACCAAATAACAGCAAATCTATGAGCTGGTGGATGATAAATAAACAAGAGAGTGTGTGGAGAAAAGGCTGCATCATGGCTGCATTTTGTACATTTTGCAATCTTTAAATTAGGAAAGAGATATTTTTACAGACTGTCACAGCTGGTACAGTTCATTTGGGGTGATAAAAACCACTGTAAGGCAGCAAAATAACAAAGAGGATGGTTTAAAGATCACGTTTTCTAGATATACACTGTGAGAAAACAGGAAGGCTAGTAAAGTCTGCAGGTAGATTAAATCTGAACCACGGGGATCATACTGCTTTAAAAAAAAAAGAATAATGCAAGCATAGTGTTAGTAGATCAGTGT